>NC_091122.1:31991789-32044289 GCF_040183065.1 Periplaneta americana
TCTATTCCTGTTTAACCACGCATTAAGTTCCCAGCCAAACACGACAACAACAAAGGCTTACTGCCGGTTTTCCTCTAAGAAACTCATTATGAATTTATCATTGTGAATTAATCATATTTCACGCTGGAATACATTAAAAACTGGAAGTCATTAAAATTAACACAAGATGTAATTTCAGGACATCTCTCGCGAGATTAAATTCTCTCTTTTCCCTCTCCCCAGTCCATCCCTCAACAATTCATTGCAAAAGAAAATAATTTCCACTCCCATTCTTCGTAACAGCGGAATTCCACCATAAAAATTCTCCTTCTTTAGAAAGCATTCCGACAAATGAATAAGGTTTTCCTATTATAATTTGACAGCCGTGCCTTCATAGTCAGAGGACCGGGTTTTGCACACGTTCGCAGCAATGAATGATCGGCATATAGGCTTCTATTCTGCTGTGCGTGTAACCCTTACAAGAGTGCTAACCTTCCATTTCGTGAAAAAATATTAAATTCCACGCTTTGACACTGTACCTCTAGTGTGAATTTCTAGCCACTTTCTGTACTTCCGGTCGTTCACCGCATTGTTTCACAGAAACGGAAAGAGTCGTAGAAATGATTAAAAATTCCATTTAAGGAAAAACACAGGAAAACGTTACTCCCCCCTCCACTTTGTCACTATACAAAGCACAAAGAAAAAGAGTAGAGATGGGACGATACCAAATTTTGTCGGTAATCAATACTACAGGTTTTTAGTGTCTATACTCAATACCTTCATGTCTTTATCAATTAAAATACAAATAGATCATTAATATGGTTATTTTAAGACTACAATTATTTATTTATTTCTTCCTGTAACCACTACAGGTTGCCATTGACAAAGAATACCATGATACAATAAAAGAGTAAATGCCTTGAGGCATAGTGATACATTGTTGTTAGAGTGAAAAATAACAGTTTGAAATAGATTGAAACAATAATAAACGAAGTAACGTCAAGAAGATGCGAATAAAAGTCATGGTCCATATGTATGATGCCTGAAAATAGTTATTGATCCTTTGAGTGTTGCAATTATTGTTATAAGTCTTAAAATATCTTTATGCAGGCCAAAAGATTTACAGAAGTCGACTAGGAACCGGGGATGGTCCCACGGGCTCCTATCATTAGTCCCGTAATGACGATGGATTCCAGATGGTATTTGTCCTTATAAAAACTGATGGAAGGTTCATATATATTCCTTTTTTCCTCGTGTACTTCTTCTGGCTGATGTTCATGCGATTCGAATCTCACAGTAGGTTCTATGATGTAACCTTCAAGAGAGGGAGGTTTAAATGCAATTATGTAGACTCTCCGATTACTGCACTCACTGGATTCATATAGTGAATAACCTTTGTTCATTAAGGCAGTTGCTATTATAGATCTTACTGTATGATGCCGTGTATTTCGTAGAAGTTCACGTGTGGACAGGCGCCGAGGACATGGGCAAGGGTTTCAACCTCCCTGTCGCAACATCGACAGAGGTTACCTATATCAAACAGATCTGTATTTCCATATTAAAAGTGTATATTTTATTGTGAGACATTTTACACATTTATGATTATATTGATGAAACCCTAGGGTAAATACAATATAACACTACTAGAGGCGTGTTTCTCAAAAATACTAGTTTAGTAGCTCACCATTTACTAGTTACCAGAGTATATTTCACCAGTTCTAGTAGATTATGTTCCTCAAACTATTTTACCAGTCTAGTAACTTGTGACAATTTTTCACTAGTCACATGATCTCTTTCACTAGTCAGCTGATTGAGTTTCATTTGTTTGTAGTCATTGGTAGATATTATTATTTGAGGTTAGAAGGCTAAGTTTTTTTGTGTTTTGGTTTTGATTTCTCTTTTCGGCTGAAATGCCATCAATTGAAAGCAAATTAACTATACTCAGAATGATTAGTGAATCAAAGAATATAGCCCACACCTGTGGAGTAACGGTCAGCGCGTCTGGCTGCGAAACCAGGTGGCCCGGGTTCGATTCCCGGTCGGGGCAAGTTACCTGGTTGAGGTTTTTCCGGGGTTTTCCCTCAACCCAATACGAGCAAATGCTGGGTAACTTTCGGTGCTGGACCCCGGATTCATTTCACCGGCATTATCACCTTCATATCATTCAGACGCTAAATAACCTAGATGTTGATACAGCGTCGTAAAATAACCCAATAAAATAAAATAAAAATCAAAGAATATATTGAATAATTTCGAAGGAAAAATTGTTCCGGAGCCGGGTATCGAACCCGGGACCTTTGGTTTAACGTACCAACGCTCTACCACTGAGCTACTCGGGAACTCTAACCGACACCGATCCAATTTTTCCCTCTATATCCACAGATCTCAAAGTGGGTTGACAACAGTCAAGCAACCAACTTCGAGTGCACACTAACTCCGTGTGACTTAAATTGTGGTTTTCTGTTAACGAACAGTGACGTGTATTATGCAAATCAAGATTTCAGGTATAACTCCCTGTAAAGTTGATTTGAATAATTTCGAGGATCGGTGTCGGTTAGAGTTCCCGAGTAGCTCAGTGGTAGAGCGTTGGTACGTTAAACCAAAGGTCCCGGGTTCGATACCCGGCTCCGGAACAATTTTTCCCTCGAAATTATTCAAATCAACTTTACAGGGAGTTATACCTGAAATCTTGATTTGCAAAAAAGAATATATTATTCGGTGCTTTTCCAAGCATATTAACAAAAAATGATAAAGTAAACGAATTTTAATTTTAATTCTGATAGTATGTTGCACCAACAAATATTATTTATTCAATCATGGCAATACTTCATCGATATAACACAGTACGCACAAAAACACTGCTTATTTAAGTTTACGACACATATACCTAGAGGCTTGGTTATCAATTAGCATTATATATACACATCTGAAGATGGTACATAGGTACCGAAAACGTTAATGAAAATATGATTTATTAGTTTCACCATTTTAATTGTATGATAAGCAAAGGCGGAACACACATAATCATAGTCAAATCATTATTATTATTATTATTATTATTATTATTATTATTATTATTATTATTATATATCTCATTACTTGAGGGCAGACGACAAGAAAAATAATGTAACGGATCATCGTTTCCACAATTATGATCTAATTAATACACGAATAATAATAATTTCTTTTGTAGATCTCATTAAACGCAACTACGATGACTACTTCGTTGTGGTCTTCACGATACCGGGTATAATAAAATTATTATTCTGTATCCCTATGAAGCAATCTAATTTCTCGAAAACTATAAATTTATTTGACAGCAAGGAAAAACCTTGACCAATTAGTCAATCACAGCATGAATAGGTATTTCGTAATGTTCGTGATGTAAATGTGGATGCATGTCACACAGAGGTGAATTACACAGCAGTTTGCCTGGAGTGAGAGAGAGATGTTCCTGCATAACACGGATAAGCACATCTTAAACCGGAGTACGTGACCATACACAAAGCACTGGAAACACGACGGTTGCTTCATCCCAGGTGTGCCAACCTACCCTACGCAGCGAAATGTTTCTTCTCCGTCTTAAATCGCATCTCATTCGGTTCAATGATGATCCTGGACCTTAAATTTCAGTGTAAATTTGGACGTACTAATACATATTTATGACAGTAAAGTAAGAAGAAGTATTTCATTGAATAAGGTAAGTTCATTCTTCCATCCACTTCATTTTCCGAAAATAGTTCTAATCCCATGTAGGGGCGTATTTTGCGGTATGCAATACAATTTCGCAGATAATTAATTTCTCTGAAGTCATGTGATATAAACCTGCAGCTTAATGAGTTATTCATTCATTCATTCATTCATATATTTTATTCCATAGATCTTACATGAGCAATGAAGCTTTAAGATGTGGAACAAGTCAACATTTTACAATATTACAATTACAATTTTTACAAATTTTTATAGTTTTACAATTTAGTAATTTTCTACAATTTTTACAATTTTTTGTTTTTTTTTTTTTTCTTTTTTTGGCGAGATGTAGTGAGATGAGATGAGGTCCGAGGATTTGCCAAAATATTACCCGGCATTTGCCTTTTGGTGGGGGAAACTTCATATTAAGTATTGCAATAAATAAACAAACAACTTACTTACTTACTTACTGGCTTTTAAGGAACCCGGAGGTTCATTGCCGCCCTCACATAAGCCCGCCATTGGTCCCTATCCTGAGCAAGATTAATCCAGCCTCTACCATCATATCCCACCTCCTTTAAATCCATTTTAATATTATCTTCCCACCTACGTCTCGGCCTCCCCAAAGGTCTTATTCCCTCCGGCCTCCCAACTAACACTCTATATGCATTTCTGGATTCGCCCATACGTGCTACATGTCCTGCCCATCTCAAACGTCTGGATTTTATGTTCCTAATTATGTCAGGTGAAGAATACAATGCGTGCAGCTCTTCGTTGTGTAACTTTCTCCATTCTCCTGTAACTTCATCCCTCGTAGCCCCAGATATTTTCCTAAGAACCTTATTCTCAAACACCCTTAATCTCTGTTCCTCTCTCAAAGTGAGAGTCCAAGTTTCACAAACATACAGAACAACCCGTAATATAACTGTTTTATAAATTCTAACTTTCATTTTTTGACAGAAGACTAGATGACAAAAGCTTCTCATTACCCATATTTGTTCTGCGTTTAATTTCCTCCCGAGTATCATTTATATTTGTTACTGTTGCTCCAAGATATTTGAATTTTTCCACCTCTTCGATAGATAAATTTTCAATTTTTATATTTCCATTTCGTACAATATTCTCGTCACGAGACATAATCATATACTTAGTCTTTTCGGGATTTACATGCAGCCCTATCGCTTTACTTGCTTCAACTAGAATTTCCGCGTTTTCCCTAACAACTAACTAAATAAACAAATAAATATATATATAACTAAACAAGCAAATAAATAAATAAGTAAATGAATGAATGAATGAACGAATGAATGAATAAATGAATAAATACATTAATAAAAAATAAAGCTATAAAAATGTCCATCCAAGATTAGGAGTGTCTTATAATCGAGGGATCATATTTTAGAAAAAAAGTACAAAGAGAGAGAGAGAGAGAGCGAGAAACAGGGTGTGTGTGTGTGTGTTAGTGTGAGCGCGCGTGTGTGTGTAATTATTCATCCATTTATTCATTCATTCATTGGTTAATTCATTTACTAATTAATTAATTTTATTATTTATTTATTCATTCATTTATTGAGATGGGTGGGGCATGTAGCACGTACGGGCAAATCAGAAATGCATAATATAGAGTGTTACTTAGGAAACCGGAGGGAAAAAGACCTTTGGGGAGGCCGAGACGTAGATGGGCGGATGATATTAAAATGAATTTGGGGCAGGTGGGATATGAGGGTAAGGACTGGAATAATCTTTCTCAGAATAGGGACCGATAGCGAGCTTATGTGAGGGTGGCACTGAACCTTCGGGTTTCTGAAAGCAATTTGTACGAAATAATAATAATAATAATAATAATAATAATAATAATAATAATAATAAATAGTAATAATGAATTAAAAATGTGGATAATTAAGAGGATAAGTTAAAAGCTTCTTTCCCAGCCAAACAATTAAGAATTAACTCGTGTACCGTATATAGGCATATCAGAATATTCCGTAAATAATAATGATAATCATAATAATAATAATAATAATAATAATAAATAGTAATAATGAATTAAAAAGTAGTGGATAATTAAGAGGATAAGTTAAAAGCTTCTTTCCCAGTCAAACAATTAAGAATTAACTCGTGTACCGTATATAGGCATATCAGAATATTCCGTAAATAATAATAATAATAATAATAATAATAATAATAATAATAATAATAATAATAATATAGTAATAATATCAATCATAATAAAGTTTCGTCAATAATAAACATTTTGTATGGTAGATAGCCTGCTTAAACCACTTGCTACAGGCCTCACCGAGGATTTCGGTCACCAGCCGCTACTGCGTTATTTGTGTTACGTGTATTTACGTCATGAAATATCAAGGTAATGCATTAATTTCTCACTGAATGAAATTTGTACACTCACTATTGTATTTTCTTTGACAGTGCGTTACTTACTTTTTACGCACTAGTGTTTTAAAGGCTAATTTTACGCACGGGTGACAGAGAGTAAAATGCAACTTCACGCACTATCGTGGAAAAAATACTTCTGATCTTAATATAATGCTTGTCTCGACTATTCAAGTGAACTCTAAAATCGGAATTTTTTTTATCGTTTTTATAGGTTTCGGGCGGGACGCATTTTTCGGGCACATAAAATCGGAACAATCCCGAATTTTGGGGACGTATGACAACCCTATTTTCAACATCTACTGTGAAGACAAGCAATTCTTCCAGAAATATTTTACATTTAGAAAGAAGATCCACCTTCTTAGCTTCTATCAAACAGAAAAAGTAAGATTTAAAGAAAAAAAAAAACACACAAGTTTTATATGGATCGCTCTGTATGTTATACTGAGGATCACGTAAGAGTAATTCCTAAAAGACTAATTTGGCCGTCTCTTCAGTGTTGCCAACTAATACTAGATATCACCAAAAGAGGATAAAATCACACAATGCCATGTAATATAATAATAATAATAATAATAATAATAATAATAATAATAATATAGTATTAACAATAACGATGTCTTGTTTATTTACCACATCTCATCTTTATGTTGAGGAGGTGTTTTCTAAAAGGTTCAATAATTTGTGAAAGATTATATTTCTCTTCTGGGCCTCTCGCACATTATGTTAGTAGTTAGGCCTAGTAGATTAGACTATGATCTAATATTAAAATGTATTTTGTCTGACAACATGAAATTCATTGCTTTGATAAACAATTTACGAATCACGAGACCTAACCTACAAATGTATTTTGTTTCATCACGTGAAATGATTAGTATGAATTCCGAAAACGAATGCCACTTTGAAATGTATGCTTTAGAATATTTACTCCATTATTGTAACAAAATTCTAAACACGAAAGAAATTAATTAAAATGTGAAATGGTATTTCTATCGATTACTCAAGGACATGTATCACACGAAATATATTATATATTTATTTACACTTAGTGTACCTGACTCTAATCTTGAAATTGTAACCACTACACAAAGCAACACATACAATAACTATTATATATTAATATTAATATTGATATTAATTATTAGTATGTTCAAATTTCACTAGCTTCCAGTAATCGGCTCAGAAATCTAGAACAATTTGTATTTTCAGATTTTAAACTACTGACAACTTGTGTCACTGCTGCCAACATAACAGTTATAAAATCACTACCAGTTGTAGTATTTCTCAGTACCGAAATTCGAAACGAAGTTGGCAAAAGAAAATTCAACCTGCAAACTACACCTTTTCCAGTTGTATTTCAGAAATTATCAAATGTATTTCAGATTAGTCAATTGTATTTCAGAAATTATCAATTGCATTTCAGATTTGTCAATATTGTATTTCAGATGGTATCAATTTTATTTCAGATTTGTCAATTGTATTTCAGATGGTACCAAATGTATTTCAGATTTGTCAATTGTATTTCAGAAATTATCAATTGCATTTCAGATTTGTCAGTTGTATTTCAGATGGTGTCAAATGTATTTCGGATTTGTCAATTGTATTTCAGATGGCATCAAATGTATTTCAGAAAATAAGCAATGCATTTAAGATTACGTAGTCACTTTTATTTCACAAAATAACAAACGTAGACCTACATTAAAAAAATGGAAAATGCATTAAAAGAATACTAAACTTTATTGCATTTTAGCTTCTGACAAGCATATTCACTATAGCTAAAGCTGCAGCTTGTTGAAGTGTACTGTGTTGTACTGCACTAGCACAATCACCACCAACAATATTATGTGTGTTGCTTCATCAATTTTACTCTCTACAGTAGGTAAATTAGCCTACAACACCAGAAACTATGACGTCAGGAATTCCAAGATGGGTTTTTACGTACGTCTTCACTTTACACCAAATGATCTGGATTGGATTTAACATTGGAGAATAAGGTGCCAACCGTAAGTTCTGAAATACAATTGATATTTTCTGAAATACAATTGACAAATCTGAAATACAATTGATAATTTCTGAAATACAATTAATAATTTCTGA
The DNA here is from genome assembly GCF_040183065.1 of Periplaneta americana. Classification (NCBI taxonomy): domain Eukaryota; kingdom Metazoa; phylum Arthropoda; class Insecta; order Blattodea; family Blattidae; genus Periplaneta; species Periplaneta americana. The sequence goes on from NC_091122.1 coordinate 31,999,950, forward strand.
AATGCAATTGACAAATCTGAAATACAATTGATAATTTCTGAAACACAATTGACTAATCTCAAATACATTTAATAATTTCTGAAATACAATTGACTAATCTGAAATACAATTGATAATTTCTGAAATACAATTGATAATTTCTGAAATACAATTGATATTTTCTGAAATACAATTGACAAATCTGAAATACAATTGATAATTTCTGAAATACAATTGACAAATCTGAAATACAATTGATAATTTATGAAATACAATTGATAATTTCTGAAATACAATTGACAAATCTGAAGTACAATTGATAATTTCTGAAATACAATTGACAAATCTGAAATACAATTGATAATTTCTGAAATACAATTGACAAATCTGAAATACAATTGATAATTTCTGAAATACAATTGATAATTTCTGAAATACAATTGACAAATCTGAAGTACAATTGATAATTTCTGAAATACAATTGACAAATCTGAAATACAATTGATAATTTCTGAAATATAATTGACAAATCTGAAATACAACTGATAATTTCTGAAATACAATTGACAAATTTGAAATACAATTAATAATTTCTGAAATATAATTGACAAATCTGAAATACAATTGAAAATTTCTGAAATACAATTGACAAATCTGAAATACAATTGATACCATCTGAAATACAATTGACAAATCTGAAATACAATTGAAAAATCTGAAATACGATTGACAAATCTGAAATACAATTGACAAATCTGAAATACAATTGACAAATCTGAAATACAATTGACAAATCTGAAATACAATTGACAAATCTGAAATACATTTGATACCATCTGAAATATAATTGACAAATCTGAAATACAATTGATATTTTCTGAAATATAACTGGAAAAGATGTAGAAAATCACCATATGTAGCTTATGTAGTAATGGGTGAAAAATTGTTAGGTTTCAACCTTGAGGTATTAAGTAAGCAGATCCGGAGTATATTAACGGTGGTTCCTTTAGCGATTACGAATGCTACCTACCAAGAAGCTGAGGCAGCAATACCAAGAACTTGGCAATGAATGGAGCCGGTGCGATGACCTTGTCGGTTCTTAAAATGGGGAGCTTCATACTCGATAATTGAGAGACGTGGCTCCATCTGCTTGATAGTAATTGTTACTCAGTGTGACTTAATTAGAGCTTCTAAATTAATGTGTCAAAGTGAGTAATTAATAGCAATTGACACAGCCCAAAATTCCAAGAACGGATCTAACGACTCTGCCTCTTTGGTGCAGAAAGAAGTAAGACGAGGTTCCTTGTAATTATACCGAACACTAACAATAACTGGGTTAGGCACAGAGATATTCGGGAAGTCTTCGACAGTAAAGTTCCCTCAGAAGACGTACTCCCACTGAATTCAATGGAAAGGAATTGATACTATGAAACCTTCCATTGTTCTCTTTTCCGGAAATGCGTTACTGTGGTTGCAATTCATATTGATAAGAACTAAATGAGCGTTGTCTATTGAATGAGACTTTAATGTAGGTTCGTATATTGAAATAATACACGCTGTATTTAGAGACAGTCCTTTCCCAGTACAAAATGATACATCTTTAAGCATTTACGTAGACAAAGTTACGACTAAACGTGTACATTTTACTTAAGTTGTAAGGAAAAAAGTTTATAAACAAGGAATTAATACAGTATTTCCTTAAGTTTTGAAAAGATCGGTTTGAACATCCAATAAATTCAGGTCTCTGAGTTATTATTGTTTTTGTCAAAATTATGAAAATAAAAACTCAGATTTTAAAACAAAATCTGCAGAAACATTCAATTTAAGTGAAACGTGCGTTCAAATGGACGAAAGTAAATGTTTTGAGCTATTTCTCAAAAGATATGCAATGTGAATTTGGGTTTACAACACGATATAAAATAGTAATTTATGATTCAAGTTCGTAAAGGTTTTGGCACGAGTGTAAAGTCTGTAAAACGAGACGAAGCCGTCTAAACTCAGCACCATTAAGAAATAAGTACTCATTTAATTACAGCCCTTTTATTCATTATCACAATTTCATGGCCGTCTAAATCGGCCAATAGTCTCAATCAACAAAGCGATTAGGAAACGTTTGGTGAAGGATGCATAAAACAGAGAAAAATTCTCTGTTCTATCCATTCTTCATCATATGGTAACGTAGAATTCCTGCACGGAAATATCACAGTCTACTATATACAGTCACGAAGCTTAAGTTTTGAGGGTGCTAGAAACAATAGACTGTGACGGTACTATTTTGCATTGCCTGTAATGAGGCGATATTAGCGATCCTAGTGGTGAGCAACTATCTAATGTTTGCATATTTACTACTTATTGAGCTTCGCGACTGTATATACTAGAACGTGGAAATATCATATGTACTTCGGTACATCATAATAATATGATATCTTGATGCAATGAGTACTACAGATGTAAATTCAGAATAATACGGGATAAAATGTAAATATGAATGCTAAATTTGTTACTTATTTGTGTTACATGTATTGTTTACGTCATGAAAGACCAAAATAATGCATTAATTTCTTATTGAATGAAGTTTGTACATTGAATATTGCATTTTCTTTGGCAGTGCGTAAAATGAATGGTAGTGCGTAAAGTGATTATTTATATTTTTACGCACTAGTGTTTTAAAGGCTCACTTTATGTACTGATAACAGAGGGTAAAATGCAACTTTACGCATTATCATAGAAAAAATAAATAAAAAACCTATAACGCGTTTTGTAAGTATGTGGATGGTTAATTAGAAAATTAGACAAAATCTGGGTAGGTTGCCAACAGCTAATCGACGGCTCATCTTAGAATACACACCAACTCAGGTCTGAATATCAGCATTCCGTCCCTTGTCAGTCCACTAGAGATGTCAGCCTTTCTAATGAGAGGAAATAAAGTGTTAATCTTTTTATTTAATTTGCAAGAAAACCGTAATTTTATTGAAAAATTGCAAAGAGATAAATCATTATGTATCAGCTTCTCTAACGGTAGTAAAAATCAGATTCAGACTGATAGTAGGCCTACTTATCGAGTACAATAGTATTAACATTTAGAAGGCCATCAGGCCTTCTCTTCCCCTCTATCAGGGGATTACAACTACAATATTAAGAAAACATATACATATACTATACATATATCTACCTCTATGCCCCTCAGTCGCCTTCATGGCATGTAAAAGGGTTTTATATGTGTATGTACATAATGAAGGGTCCAGGAGAAAAACATGCTAAGTCACATTTTACTGTTTTTACAGGAGAGCAAATTTAAAGTTTCAAGGTCCATTACATTCTATTGTCTCTGAGGTATCATTCTTCAAATATTTCTGGCTTAATCAAGTTTTTACTCTGTACAGTTCAACCACAGAAATCTCTACTGCCTGAGGTATTACATAGCGTCCAAAAAATTGATAATTTTGGACTTAACAGGTTTTTCCCCTGAACTCTTTGATACACATCCGGGGTAAAAAAATGCGTTACATTTCTGTTCAGATATGATTCCTAGAAGCATGATGAACAAAAAATATTATTTTGTTTCACTGAACACGGTTTGCGGAATAAAAACATTGTGTGTTAAAATATTCATAACGGATTTTTATTTTTAAACACAACTTTTTCTAGTACAGAAATGTAAACTATTACGGCCAGATTTCAGCTCTAATTTGATAATGAAATTTACAGATTTCAACCAGTGCCTAAAAAGGAACTGACAATTTTACTCATGAGCTGTAGTAACGTGACTGTTGAAAGCTGGTAACGTTGCAGCCGGGGTACCTCAGGTGGAACCATACCCACCCTCTGCAAGTCAGTAAAATGAAGGAGTGCGCATTGTTTTTTATCTTGTCCAACGTTGCTACATGTTGCATGTACACTTCCCGAAAAGCTGCATTCTTTTGAAGAATGTAAACACAGTTTGAATTAAAAATACAGAGAAGATATATATATATATATATATATATATATATATATATATATATATATACCGGTATATATCCTAGTCAGAAATAAGTAAGGATGAGGAGGAGAAAGAGCGAGAAAGAAAATAGAAGAAAATATTCAAAAGTGGAAAGGAAATATGAAGGAAAGAAAAACAAGAATATAGTAGGAAAGAAAAAGAAAACCTAGAAATTTTGAATTGCTTCCTTTTCCTGAATTTGTAACAGGAGATTTACTTAATTCTGATAAGAAACATGAGGCCGATATACTTAAACTGTGTCTACTTATCCAGAACCAGCTCAGCATGGAAAACTATGGACCGGAGGAACGTGAAACTCAATGTGAACATTTTGGAGGGCATGCGGAAGAGAAATGATGGACAGAAAACTCCATTCATTCATCATCCCTCAAGAAGATTTGGAAAGAGGACCTCTCCGTAACATAAATGTTCGCGAAGAGCAGTCGAATTGTTGCTTTTAAGTTGGTCTTTTTGTCAAAAATCCATCTTAATTAAAGTAGTCAATACTGATGACAACTGTTACGTATAGTCACACCATAAACCATTCCATCAGTGAATTCTGGCTTTACTTACTTACTGGCTTTTAAGGAACCCGGAGGTTCATTGCCGCCCTCACATAAGCCCGCCATTGGTCCCTATCCTGAGCAAGATTAATCCAGTCTCTACCATCATATCCCACCTCCCTCAAATCCATTTTAATATTATCTTCCCATCTATGTCTCCCCAAAGGTCTTTTTCCTTCCGGCCTCCCAACTAACACTCTATATGTATTTCTGGATTCGCCCATACGTGCTACATACCCTGCCCATCTCAAACGTCTGGATTTAATGTTCCTAATTATGTCAGGTGAAGAATACAATGCGTGCAGTTCTGTGTTGTGTAACTTTCTCCATTCTCCTGTAACTTCATCCCTCTTAGCGCCAAATATTTTCCTAAGCACCTTATTCTCAAACACCCTTAATCTCTGTTCCTCTCTCAAAGTGAGAGTCCAAGTTTCACAACAATGTAGAACAACCGGTAATGTAACTGTTTTATAAATTCAAACTTTCAGATTTTTTGACAGCAGATTGGATGATAAAAGCTTCTCAACCGAATAATAACAGGCTTTTCCCATATTTATTCTGTGTTTAATTTCCTCCCGAGTATCATTTATATTTGTTACTGTTGCTCCCAGGTATTTGAATTTTTCCACTTCTTCAAAAGATATCTCGAAAAGACAAAGTATATGATTAGGCTATGTCTCGTGACGAGAATATTGTACGAAATGGAAATATAAAAATTGGAATTCTGGTTTTACACTTAAAAAAAAATTATGTTAAAATTTATCGCGATCAAGTCCCCTGTATTTTTTTCATCAGATGTTGGTCACCCTGTCTACTATACGAAATTTTAATATATCCGTTTTATACAAAACGTGCTAAAAATATAACTTTCAACATATTACCTTAAGCATATTTTATTTTAATGAATATTACTCAACGAATAAAATAAGAAGCAAGATATTAATCCAATAGCTTACTTTTCGTATTTCTATTGTATTTGAATAACAATTAGGATATAAACAATAGAACGATGCTTAGGTATGATATCACAAAAAGAACGCTGAAAGTGAGTCAATTTTTATATTACAAAACTACAGAAGAATGAAGGAAATCTGGTACTATGCTTACTTGGTTGCCGACGGGTTTAAATGTTTATTTTCCTACTTGATGGACGCGCCTGTCACTTTGTTTAGGCTTCACGCACAGCAACCATGTTAAAGAAGTCGCCTATAAAGCACGGCGAACGATTCAATACCGGTGCTAGGAGAAATCGAGAATAATAATAATAATAATAATAATAATAATAATAATAATAATAATAATAATTCATCCTCCACCTAGGGGGTTGGGCGAAGGGCTAATAACCCATCACCGTAAAATACAGCTAGTTACGAGACCCCAAAATAAGTGGAAGGCCAGAGGGAAAGAGACCTTTGGGGAGGACGAGACGTAGATAGGAGGATAATATTAAAATGCATTTTAGAGAGGTGGGATATGAAGACAGAAACTGGATTAATCTTGCACAGGATAAGGACCGATGGCGGGCTTATGTGAGGGCTGCAATGAACCTCTGGGTTTCTTAAAAGCCAGAAGTAAGTGAGTAATGATTTATTTATTCTGGCACAGTTAAGGCCGTGAGCCACTCAACCAGAGGATAAAAAGGAAATACGTGATAATATAATGTTAATACAAACAGTTATAGGTATACCTAAGACTAAATCGAAACAGAAAAGTATGCATAAGCCAGAGGATTATCGGACTTAAATAGTTAAACTATAGTCCCGTCGCTCTAATTTCCGGCAGCCAATCACATTGCAGGTCGGCTACATTTAAACGTGTGCGTCTTGTGAATCGCTAATGATTACGTTATGCATTTCCTAAGGTCCGATAAATACTTAATACAATCGCCCGCCATTTTGGCTCTTTCGTTGGCGTTCACAGAAAGCACACGAGGACGTTATTTGCCGCTCAATTATTTGCTGAATTACAGTGCGTTTGATTTATTATCATAGGAGCTACGACATGATAATGTTTAACGGTGTGGCAAATAGATTCCTCGTATGGTAGCTCGGCAACGAAAGAACAAAAAATGGCGAACGATACTACCTACCTAGACTTTATAGAGCCTTCACTTCCTATGTCGTAAGCAAAGAGGAGGAGTCACGCCGGGAATAACAGCGTCGCGACTATAGATGGCAATTTAAATTACATGATTACTTTATAAAGTAGTTTCAATTGTGAATTTTAATACATACCCTGGGACAATGTGCTTTCTAAAATAAGATGTTTCACTTTGGATTTGAAAGCGTTTAAGGTTGGGCAGCCCCTAACATCTGTACGGAATGAATTCCAAGAACAGATAGTCTATTGTAAAAGACGAAGAATATACAGAAGCTCTGTGGACAGGGATTTTAATTTAAGAATTACAACGTTTCCGGGCAAATTTCTACTTTTGTTTTGTTTTGTTTTTTTTTTTGTTTTTTTTTTTTGTTTTTTTTTTTTTGTTTTTTTTTTTTTTTGGAACCATAGTCCTGCAAGTTAATTATGACGAGGAAGTCTTATTCAGGTTGGCCTACTATACTATGTGATCCCAAACATAGCAACATTCTTTTGGTTTCATTCCTTTCTTTACACTCGCTTCATAAAATCGGGTCCTAGAATTTGTTTTTTGCGTGCGAGTTAAGAATAACATCCACTGAAAATCTTTAATAACATAAAACGACACTAAATAAAGTGTGACACGAGAGCTTATGAAGTTTTATTACTTTGAATTGCTTTACAAACTTATGGTAGAGCTACATGTAATATAATTCTATGCGTAATTTGCTCGTATTAGATTTTATGCAAGTTTATCCCACACAATGCAAAGATAAAGGTCACGAAACGTAAAACAAAAACAGTTTCTTGTTGTTTACTTTCATCTTCTGAAAGGGCAACATAAAACATAAACAGTTTTGATAAACATACATACAGGTAAACAACTCATTTTACATGTAATTGAAGGCAGAATATAGGAAAAAATGAAAGCTGGTTTCATTAATTCCCGTGACACTTCTATATGAATGCCACACGTAAATACTGAAATATCTTTTCTGTAGGCTTACCTTACTGTACAGCGGGGTTTTCAACCTTTTGAAGGTTGTGAGTATCGCCCATATGAGTGAGCACCATGAATTAGAATCAGTTTAATAGGTCTTTGTATATGAATACATAAATAAAATAAATATAAAAACAAATAAATACATTTGAAAACATTCACCAAGCTAAAGATATCTTTGAAATTGAATGTTACTCAGAATTTCAGTGATGTCCAAGGAGAAGTCGCTTGAAACTTAACGTAACAGAGTTTTTCAGGTGTCAATTAGTTAATCGTGTTTCTGAAGTATTTCATAAGTGAAACATTTTTTTTTTCGTATATTGTACGAAATGGAAATATAAAAATTGAAAATTTATCCTTTGAAAAGGTAAAAAATTTCAAATGTCTTGGAACAAATATAAATGACACTCAGGAGGAAATTAAACGCTGAATAAATATGGAAAATGGCTGTTATTATTCGGTTGGGAAGCTTATGTCATCTAGTCTACTGTCAAAAATTCTGAAAGTTAGAATTTATAAAACAGTTATATTACCGGTTGTTCTATATGGTTGTGAAACTTGGACTCTCACTTTGAGAGGGGAACATAGGTTAAGGGTGTTGAGAATAAGGTGCTTAGGAAAATATTTGGGGCTAAGAGGATGAAGTTACAGGAGAATGGAGAAAGATACACAACGCAGAACTGCACGCATTGTATTCTTCATCTAACATAATTCGGAACATTAAATCCAGACGTTTGAGATGGGCAGGGTACGTAGCACGTATGGGTTAATTCAGAAATGCGTATAGAGTATTAGGATATCTGAGGGAAATAGACCTTTGGGCATGTGAGATGTAGATGGGAGCACAATGTTAAAATGGATTTGAGGGAGGTGGGTTATGATGCTAGGGACTAGATTTATCTTGCTCAAGACAGGAACCGATGGCGGGCTTATGTGAGGACGGAAATGAACCTCCGGGTTCTCTAAAAGCCATTTGTATGCAAGGAAGTAAAAGTAACTAACATTCATAGTTTAAGACCGAACCCACAAATACCGTCAGTTACACGCCCTTTTCAACTGATCTAGTATGATTTCCACACAATTTCCTCCTGCATTTCATAACTTTATCTCTGTAGGCAGCCTACAAAAATAGGAAGTATTAAATAAGTGAATAAGTAAGTAAGCCTGTGAACAAGTAAAGTCCGCGTCACCGTTTTTGGCGTGTGAAATAAGTAATGAGAACGTTAAGTACAAGTCTTTTGCCCTTGCCGCAGTCACTCTGACAACTGTGATTGGCAAATGGCTGATCTGACGTGCACAGGAAGTGGTACCATTCTCAGCTGCACTAGCAACATGCTCACAAACTGGGCATTATACTTTAGGACATACGCCAAAAATGCTGGCGCTAGCTGTAAGGCAATAAGTAACTAATAAAGAAACAAATGAATAAATAAATAAATACATAAATAAATATTAGGTAAATAAATAATTAAAAAAATTAATAACTAGATAAATAAATAAACAATAAATAGATAAATGAATAAACAAAAAAGTGAATAAATAAATAAATAAGTAAATAAATAGATAAATAAATGAATGAATGAGTAAATAAATAAGTAAATAAATAAATAAATAAATACACAAACAAAACAAACAAATAAATAAATATTAGATAAATAAATAAATAAGTAAATAAATAAACAAAAAATAGATAAATGAACAAACAAAAGAATGAATGAATAAATAAATAAATAAACAAATAAATATGTTATTAAATAGATAGATAAATAAATGAATGAATAAATAAATAAATAAGTAAATGAATAAATAAATAAACAAAACAAAATAAATAAATAAATATTAGATAAATAAATAACTAGATAAATAAATATACAAAAAATAGATAAATGAATAAACAAAAGAATGAATAAATAAACAAATAAGTAAATAAATAGATATATAAATAAATGAATTAATAAATAAATAAGTAAATGAATAAATACTGTAAATACATATACATACTAGACTATCTAGTTTACGGAAATGAATGTGAATGTGGGAGATTAAGTTACGTTGTATAAGTAAAATGCAGGTGACTCAACCCGATGTTGCTCTACAAAGAATGGTTTCTCTGCTGATTTGCTCCCTTTTACATATTATGTTTCCAAATGCAATACTAAATTCTCCGGAGTTATGTGGTCTACATGGTGGAACTTAAACGCTTCTCCAAACAGAGGAAAAATAATAGAAAAGGAGCGAACATTTCTGAAAGGGAATTATATAATATATGGACTTCTCCTATTTTGTTACCAGGGATTGAATACAGGCTAGCTGAGCTACTAACCAGAAACTCTACAGCTTCAAACACATCAAAACAAATAGATATCGAATTAGTCACTACTCTGGCCAATTAACAATCTAGTGACAAATGACATTACACTACTTTCTTATCATTTCTCCATTTCCGCCATTGAGAAATAACGAATTTAATGTATCCTGTTTTATCGGCCAGATTACTAAGAACACACAGAAGACATTTTTTATGTACTAGTCACTCCAGACAAATACCAGCAGCAGTAAGGACTCCCTCTGGCATTCCAATCAGCACATAATCCCGCCATCAATCACCAACCAACGCAAACAGCCCTGATAAAAACGTTGCCCAACTGGGCAATGAACCGGGCGCAGGAAACAAAACACTACAAGTTCCACTGTGTGGGGTGCTTGCAGATGACAAATCCAATTCCTGCTTATGTATACAAATTATCGATACTGAATGACATTCATGACATGATTGTAGGCGTATTAAGAAGAAGCTGACTGAAGAAAAGACGACGAAAGCATACATACATATACAAATACACATTTATAATACAATTTTATATTTATATTTATAACTAGCCGTGATCGTGCGCTCCGCTGCACCTGTTAGAAATAAATATAAAGTAATGACATAATTAAAATAGGACGTTTGATCCAGGGAACATTCGTTTTTGATAGAAGGATAAATCGTTTAATATGTTACTTAATTTAAATTGTATTTAAATAATTAAAATGCAATCATTTTGGTCCAGAGAGCACTCATTTGGTGCAATGACAATTCCTTTAACATGTTTCTTAATTGTTATTACATGCAACCATAGTTTAATGAAGATTGACATATCATTTAGTTTTAATGTGTAAACTTTATATTACTTACTATGTTTCCATTGAATTATGGTAATAACTTAATTTTAACCATTGTTTTCTAAGTCTTCAGTAAATGGCGCTTGGCCCACTACGGTTCTGAACCCTTCAAATAACTTAAATAGTGGTACGGCATATATAGTGATATGTAATTATATTTCTTTCTTTCGAAAATGTAAGAATTCACGATCTCCTATGTATCATTGCCATAGAATGAATAAATGTGTTTTTTCTTCCCACTCAAAAATTTTATATTTTACACATAGGAGTTACTGCAGGAACAACAACGCTATAATCTGAGGCGGCGGTGAAAATGTATTATATTGTTATTTTAAAAGTCTTGTATCCTATCCTTAAATATCAGTCCTATCAAAATTTTGCATAGAATAAAACTAATCGAAAGTCATTTTTAAAGAAACTTTTGTTATGTAACATTTTTCACAAAAAGCAATAATAAGCGAGATATTTCGATTTATTTAATTCAGGCCCCTTTAAATAAACGAATGTACAGAACAGCCTATCAAGTTTTCTGTGCATAAGAATCTATTTTAAAATTACCTGTCCTCCATTCACTCAGAAGTTGCTGTAATAACATTATAGCATTATGTCCCTTTAGAGAAACTACACTTTCCAATGATGAAATAATAATTAATTATACAAATCGATTAATTTAGCTTCCGATATTACTTCATACAAACACAGAAACATTCATAGCTTTCGATTGTTGTTGTCCAGGGCCCCTTACAGACGAAGTCATTTGTTTTCATTTCATTACACCGCCTTAGATGGTATTGTATTTTAATTTTTAAACTCATTTATCTCATTAAATATCAGTCCTATCAAATTTTTTCAAGGAGTAAAACTTATCGGAAATCATTTTTAAAGAAACATTTGTTATGTAACATATTTCACAAAAATCAATAATAAGCGAGATATTTCGATTTATTTAATTAAGGCTCCCTTATAACCGCTCTTTTAAATAATGTATTTTGAATGTCATATAGCCTAAAATCTAAGTTACAACGACCTTAATTTATATTCCAATTTTCATCGAAATCCGTTCAGCCATTATTGCATGAAAAGGTAACAAACATCCAGACAGACATACAAACAAACATGTCAAAAAAGCGATTTTCGGTTTCAGGATGGTTAGTTATACATGTTGACACCAATTATTTTTGGAAAATCGAAAATTACCAGAAAAATTTTTGCTACAGATTTATTATTAGTATAGATAAAATTGACACTTTTTTGTAATACAATATGAAACGTAACTGGCCGTAGGCCTATACAGGGTGATTCACGAAGATTTACCGTAACTTACGCAGCTTATTTTCGAAGACATTGTGACCAAAAAATGTCATTGTCCTAATCTCAGTATTTTCAAAGTTACATTAATTTGAAGCTATTAGTAAATTTATTTTTTCTTTAGTTTGAAGGGCAAAAAATATTACAAATAGAGAATGAACTATTCAGAATTGTCATTTCTCTAATTGACTGTTGTTGAAGCTAAAATGTGTTGTTTTATTGCTTTGTAAGATTTTATTTTTATAATTTTTAACTAAAAATGACTCCGTTCTTACGTACTTATCACAAAAATTGTTACAAATCGTATGACTGTAGGAACTTGATTCATTACAGTTTAATTTTGCATCCTAATGTACAGTCTTAAATAATTTACAAGAGTGGCGTGATTTGTAATTATTGTTGTGATAAATGCGTAAGAAAATGTAATTTTGTAGTTAAAATTGGAAAAAAAAATCTGTACGAAATAACTATGGAATTCATAACACATTTTTAGCTTCAGAATATTAGCTATTTAAAGAAATGATACTCCTGAATAGTTCATTCTTTATCTGTAATATTTGTTTACCCTTAAAACTCAAGAATAAAGACAAATACGATGAAAGAGTAATGGAACGGAGAAAAATTCTCTCCGGCGCCGGGATTTGAACTCGGGTTTTCAGCTCTACGTGCTGATGCTTTACCCACTAAGCCACACCGGATACCCACCCCGGCGTCGGACAGAATCGTCTCAGATTAAGTTCCAACTCTTGGGTTCCATCTAGTGGCCGCCTTCTGCACTACGTCATAGATGTCTATGAACGTAGGACTGAAGTCCACACATGTGCTGAGGTGCACTCGTTATGAGTGACTAGTTGGCCGGGATCCGACGGAATAAGCGCCGTCTTAAATCACGCAGTGATTTACGCATATCATATATATATATATATATATATATATATATTATTTTAATGTACCGAAGTACAAATGATATTTCCATGCAGATATTCTGCGTCATCATACGATGAAAGAGTAATGGAACGGTACATTAAAATTATATATATATATATGATATGCGTAAATCACTTCGTGATTTAAGACGGCGGTTATTCCGTCGGATCCCGGCCAACTAGTCACTCATAACGAGTGCACCTCAGCACATGTGTGGACTTCAGTTCTACGTTTATAGACATCTATGACGTAGTGCAGAGGGCGGCCACTAGAGGGAATCCAAGAGTTGGAATTTAATCTGAGACGATTCTGTCCGACGCCGGAGTGGGTATCCGGTGTGGCTTAGTGGGTAAAGCATCAGCACGTAGAGCTGAAAACCCGGGTTCAAATCCCGGCGCCGGAGAGAATTTTTTTCCGTTCCATTACTCTTTCATCGTATGATGACGCAGAATATCTGCATGGAAATATCATATGTACTTCGGTACATTAAAATAATATATATATGTATATATGTATATACATATACATATATATATATATATATATATATATAAAGATAAATATTTTCTAAATATAACATACTTTTTTCCAGCAGTAGGTAACGAAATGACATTCGCAAACACACCATCCAGAGATGGTGGATAGGGAAAAGCAACAAGTAAAACCACAACGGTGCTACATAAACGACACCGTTTGTTCGATACGGTAGGTGGTAATAGATCACACTATAGTGTTAACGAAGATTAGAAGATAATTAAAAATCAATTTTAATTACAGTGTTGCGTGATATAATGAATGCAACGCGTTGGGCCCTAGTCTATTTCTTCAGTCTTGTAGAGCAAAATGGGACAATGCTTCGACAATGGAAAAACCATTACACATATGATTCCACCCCACAACCGTGCATTCTATACAAAGTCAAAGTTAAGCTTTAACCGCTTTTCACATTGGGTGTAATATGCTAGCTCCAGAAACATTAAACACAATTTTTCGGAGATGGTGAACTTAAATAGCCCTACTTTTGTCTATTGAATCTTTGGAGGTCGGGCGAAGTGAGTGAATTTCTATGGTGGATTTTCAAGTTCTGAGATATCACAGAGATAGACTGTGGGATGAATCAGGTCTCGCCCTAAGTATCTCCGATGTAATTTTTTAGTCTGTTATTTAAAGACGTATAGGCCCAATATGCCAGCTCCAAAAATATTAAACACAATTTTTCCATTATGCAAGATGCATACGACTGTTTTTGTTTGACCATTTTAAGTTTTTATAAATATCTTATTTTGTTACTTTAGTGATAATAAAATGGTCAACATGCGTGTATTTTCAGCATGTTATCGACTATTGCAACAGATGGCACTAGTGTGAGTGTCTTTTCAATGCGTTCCCGAATAATGAAACAGATGACAGGCGCGTACACAGTATTTATTGATTTTTTGCAGCGGTTGGTATGGAGATTCTAACCTCAAAGCAACACACATTAAAGCACAGTAAATAAAATTAATTTACTATAATAGCCCTACTAAAATTAATATGAACAGAATTTATTTTATTTTAAATACATGCTGCTGATTCTGAAGTTTGTGAAATTTATCTGGGGAATGGCTCCCAGTGGAATGTTTGAAGTTGGGTTAATTTTTATTTGAGTGATTCGATCAATGTCACTTTTGAAACCTCACGCCTGCAATTTTGGATTTGTGCTCTCAAGGCTTGCGGGATGTTGCGCGTACGATATTAATCAATATCGCATATGCTTAGTTGGAAATCGATAATTGCAATAACATAATGAATAGCAGTACTTTAATGTATGTCATTAAGATACAGTTGCATCACATGTAATGAGCGTAATATTCGAATAGTATGGTCGACAAAAAAATTATTTCACACCCAATCACATTCACAATCCATGTAAATAAGAACCAATAATATCTTATCGAGAGCATTTAGACGTTTCACACATTTGCAAGGATCCTGTCAATACCCTATCAGTCTTTAATTACCCTATCCTCAAACAGTAAATCTCTCTGAAAGATGCGATTTGAAGATAGCAGTAATAACAGCAATAATTAAACTAATAATACTAATAATAATGACGTTCTTTAAATAAGTTATAAGTTTGGATCCTATTTGTAATTTTCCTACTTTTCAAAGAAATGCTGTGGGTTAAGTTTCAGGGTAATTAAAGTATTCTTGTAGACAGACTCTGAAGCTGAATTCATTCTCTACTCTCGCAATTACCATCCGCCTCTGTGAGTGTTTTAGGGTTTCGAAAGGGTAATTATAGTGGGTTCAGGAAGATTTCTGATGCAAATAGAATGCGCAGTTCGTTACCACGATTACCACTGACGGTTACATGTGCACTGATTAATGAAGGGAGCCAAATCTAGTCTGACAAAGTAAAACCTTCCCGAGACAATGAATTTGTCCTCTAAAGAAACAAACTGCTTCATTTTTACCAGTAGAATTCTAACGAATAACAACAACAACAATAATAATAATAATAATAATAATAATAATAATAATAATAATAATAATAATAATAACAACACTTTCATACTTTTTTAACAGATGTCGGATGGTTCTTTTACACGGGCAGACATTATTGCTATCAACGGACGCTTAAAACGGGCTCTTGTTCTTGACCCTACTATCCGTTTCGAAAGAAACCTAAATCAGGCCACCGAGGTTGATATTGAGAAGAAGTCCATATATGAACCTTGTCTGCCGTATCTTTCTCAAAAGTACAACGTCCCTCTTAAACAATGGTCCGTCATTGGTTTGCTGTTTGGCAGTAGAGGTTCAATCACAAAATTCACATGGAATTATCTTAAGGAACTTCACATCCCTTTTGATTATGTAATGTCTATTCTTATAAATATTATCAAGGATTCTCTTCAAATATTAAATCATCATCTGTATTTCAATTAATCAACTTATATTTGCCTTCAACAATTAACTTTCTTTTTTCTTTAATGTATCACATCACATTATTGTACATGTTTATTGTATTCAGGACCCTTGTGGTCACTCAAAATTCTTTGAGCTGATGTCTATAATTTAGAAATTTATTATTATTGCATTATTTATTAATTAATCTAGTAATTAATTGTGTAATTTATTTATTTACCGATTTATTAATTTATTTATTGATTCATTAATTTATTAACTGATTTAATAAGTCATTCATTGATTCATTCATTAAGTTATTCATTGATTACCTCATTCATTCTATCATAAATTAATTCGTTCATTAATTCGCTCAATCATCCACTAATCCTTAATTTATTCAATTCACGAACTCATTAATTAATTAATTAGCATATTAATTTATTTTTAGTTTTAATTTTTATATGTTACGGTATTCTGTCTGTTTATATAAATTATCATTTAGGCCTAGCATAATATAAGATTAATAGGTTTGGAAGTAAATCCCGAAAAGACAAAGTAGCCTATATGATTATGTCTCGTGACCAGAATATTGTACGAAATGGAAATATAAAAATTGGAAATTTATCTTTTGAAGAGGTGGAAAAATTCAAATACCTGGAAGCAACAGTAACAAATATAAATGATACTCGGGAGGAAATTAAACACAGAATAAATATGGGAAATGCCTGTTATTATTCGGTTGAGAAGCTTTTATCATTCAGTCCGCTGTCAAAAATCTGAAAGTTAGAATTTATAAAACAGTTATACTACCGGTTGTTCTGTATGGTTGTGAAACTTGGACTCTCACTTTGAGAAAGGAACATAGGTTAAGGGTGTTCGAGAATAAGGTTGTTAGGAAAATATTTGGAGCGAAGAGGGATGAAGTTACAGGAGAATGGAGAAAGTTACACAACACACAACTGCACGCATTGTATTCTTTGCTTGACATAATTAGGAACATTAAATGCAGACGTTTGAGATGGGCAGGACATGTAGCACGTATGGACGAATCCAGAAATGCATATAGAGTGTTAGTTGGGAGGCCGGAAGGAAAAAGACCTTTGGGGAGGCCGAGACGTAGATGAGAGGATAATATTAAAATAGATATGAGGGACATGGGATATGATGATAGAGACAGGATTAATCTTCCACAGGATAGGGACTATTGGCGGGCTTATGTGAGAGCGGCAATGAACCTCCGGGTTCCTTAAAAGCCAGTAAGTCAGTAAGTATAAAATAAGATTAGGATATAAATTGAAGATCTCAGTACAATAAGTGGATTATCAATCACTTTTCAGGAAAGCAAAAACAAAGTTTCTATTCAATTTATTTTTTGGAACAGCATATTACATGAACTTCAGTTTGTAATACTACAAATGGGTTAATGAGAGAACCAATGACAGATTCTGATTCTATGAGGCGGGAAGAGTATGAAAGTTTGAAAATCCAAAAATGCCACATTTGGTCGATAACCCACTTATTGTTCTGAGGTCTTCAATTACAGATTTCTTAATTATGTATCATATTTAGTCAATATTTCACTACATATGAGCTTCATCTGCTAGATCAGTAGTCGTCAGCACTCGCTGAAATTGGTAAAGGATAAGGACTGTAACGAAATATGCGCCATTGTGCAGAAAGGAGAGAGAGACTGCATATCCGACAGCAGCTACGGATGCACGCTAAAGCCTATCTTATCAGTCCCTCTATAATTCACTCGAAATCTATTCTTCATTCATTCTCTATAATACACTGTCATTCACCTCACTCTCTCTACAATTCACTCGCAATCTCTTCTTAATTCACCCTCTATACTAAATTGTCATTCACCTCACTCTCTCTACAATCACTCGTAATCTCTTCTTAATTCACTCTCTATAATACACTGTCATTCACCTCACTCTCTTTATAATTCACTCGAAATGTCTTCTTAATTCACCCTCTATAATACACTGTCATTCACCTCACTCTCTCTATAATTCACTCGAAATGTCTTCTTAATTCACTCTCTATAATACACTGTCATTCACCTCACTCTCTCTATAATTCACTCGTAATCTCTTCTTAATTCACTCTCTATAATACACTGTCATTCACCTCACTCTCTCTATAATTCACTCTTAATCTCTTCTTAATTCACTCTCAATAATACACTCCCATTCACCTCACTCTCTTTATAATTCACTCGAAATGTCTTCTTAATTCACCCTCAATAATACACTGTCATTCACCTTACTCTCTCCATAATTCACTCGAAATCTCTTCTTAATTCACCCTCTATAATACACTGTCATTCACCTCACTCTCTCTATAATTCACTCGCAATCTCTTCTTAATTCACCCTCTATATTAAACAGTCATTCACCTCACTCTCTCTACAAGTCACTCGTAATCGCTTCTTAATTCACTCTCTATAATACACTGTCATTCACCTCACTCTCTCTATAATTCACTCGCAATCTCTTCTTAATTCACCCTCTATACTAAACAGTCATTCACCTCACTCTCTCTACAAGTCACTCGTAATCGCTTCTTAATTCACTCTCTATAATACACTGTCATTCACCTCACTCTCTCTACAATTCACTCGCAATCTCTTCTTAATTCACCCTCTATACTAAACAGTCATTCACCTCACTCTCTCTACAAGTCACTCGTAATCGCTTCTTAATTCACTCTCTATAATACACTGTCATTCACCTCACTCTCTCTATAATTCACTCGCAATCTCTTCTTAATTCACCCTCTATACTAAACAGTCATTCACCTCACTCTCTCTACAAGTCACTCGTAATCGCTTCTTAATTCACTCTCTATAATACACTGTCATTCACCTCACTCTCTCTATAATTCACTCGCAATCTCTTCTTAATTCACCCTCTATACTAAACTGTCATTCACCTCACTTTCTCTAAAAGTCACTCGTAATCTCTTCTTAATTCACTCTCTATAATACACTGTCATTCACCCCACTCTCTCTATAATTCACTCGAAATCTCATCTTAATTTACTCTCTATAATACACTGTCATTCATCTCACTCTATAATTTACTCGAAATGCCTTCTTAATTCACTGTCTATAATACACTGCCATTCACCTCACTCGCTCTATAATTCACTCAAAATCTCTTCTTAATTCACCCTCTGTAATACACTGTCATTCACCTCACTCTCTCTATAATTGACTCGAAATCTCTTCTTAATTCACTCTCTATAAAACACTGTCATTCACCTCACTCTCTCTATAATTCACTCGAAATCTCTTCTTAATTCACTCTGTATAATACACTCTCATTCATCTCACTGTCTCTATAATTCACTCTCTATAAAACATTCTCATTCACCTCACTTCCTCTATAATTCAATATCTTTGTAATTGACTTTCATTGTATTACCACATTCTAGTATATAGGCCTACAGTCACGAAACTTGAGTTGTGAGGGTGCTAGGAACAATAGACTATGCCGGTACTATTTCGCATTGTCTGTAATGAGGCGATAGTAGCGATCCTAGTGGTTAGCAACTATCTATGGATGCATATTTACTACGTATTGAGCTTCGTGACTGTATATACTAGACTGTGGTATTACACTCCCTCTGCAAGTCTTTCATCCTTATACTGGGTGTTCAGTTCAAAATGTGTCTTGGCTCGCTGTATGCCTTCATGTGGCTAGCTGATGAGCCTAGAGAATTCAATCTTCCTACACTTCCGCAGCTCAGGTGTATAATCTAAGAGGCAGAGAAGTTGGCTAGCAAGTACGGCGTTCATTCTGAAGAGTAAGTGCCGATACGTACGGTAACGCCAGTAGTGGCAGGAATGTGAACTGTTTGGAAATACGTACTGTCGGGATATGGGGAGAGGGTTAAGACGATTACTTACGTATTTGTTTACATTAACTTCGACGGTCAACATGGACACGGAGCATTTGATTTGTGTTGTGGAATGTTACCGTACGCAACCGATGATAACAAATACTCTGCGTACGACTTGCCGGCGCAAAACACAGTTCGAAAGAGGTTATGGTAGCACACAGACCGTACAGACCGCCATCTGTTGCTACGACGTTCAAGTTATACCGTACACGTTCTCAAGTTCAGTTTGAAGAACGCCTTAAATGATAGGCAACTTCTCTAACATTTAAGCTGAAACTCGCTTCAAATCGGTGACCCAACAACAGTGACGTCATGACACACTTTGAAATGAACACCCAGTAGTTCAGTCATCTATATAATTAATTTATTCTTTTTTAACCATTCACTCTTCCTGTTGTTCATTTTGTCGCTATAATTCATTCGCTCTCCTACTCATCCACTCGTTCTTCACCTCTATGTCATTCACTCTGTCAGTTTCTGCCATTTACTGATCTGATTTACTTACTCGCTCACTCACTCTTTATTCTCTCTCTTTGCTTCACGCATTCGTTCTCTTTTATCGACACGCTATCAATTAATCATTCACTCTGAACGCACACATTCTTTTTAAAGTTGTCCCAACTTAATTACAACCCAGCTCACATTAATCGAACTTAAACCAAACGAACCCAATCTGTCTCGTCAACTCAACACCCACGCATTTACTTACTTAAATATTTTCAATGAGTATACATTATTTCTATTTTCAATTCAACAGAATAAACAACTGAAATTAATTCAATTGAATTCAAACACAGTCTCACTCATCCACTCACCACAACACATACACATTCTCTTTCTCTTTTTTTTCGCACTCCCAGTTAATGAAACCAAAATCAATATTTAAGTGAAATCAACTGAACTGAATTCATACAAACAACTTTTCCGCATTAATTGCTTTCTCCCTCCCCCTCTCTCGCTGTTTCACACACGCATGCATACAAAAACACAAGTTTATTGATTCATCTGAAATAATTTTAAGACAATTAAATATGTTTGTGCAAGCTAGGAGATTGATTTTTATTATTCTTAAATGGCGTAGCTCAGACAAATAAAGCTTCCTCGAAGACTATGCTTACTACAGCATGCCAACCAAGGAAACATTCGATGTGGTGGATAACTAAATGCGTTTTAGATTGAAAGAATGTTACAAATATGCGTTATAAAATTACCGATGTTTTGTTTAAGTTCCTACCACATACTGTCCAAATTTCACGAGAGGATCTCTGCGAGGGTAGTATGGTCCTTGCGGAGTAAGAGGAGAGAGTAAGCCAGTAACTCCGCGTTCTTGAAGGAGCAGGTGGATAGGAGTGGTGTCATTGGCTAGCTAGTACAAACAGAGCTCTGTCAATGGCCGGCCGGTACCGTGTCGGGGGGGGGGGGGGTTATAAGAGTGGGGGGGAAAACTCGCATTCCTTGCTCGGATCTTCTCGTGAAATGCGGACTGTACAGAGTAATGTCCCCCAACACCGGACAGCTCCCAGTAATGGACAAATATAGTTCTTGCTATGCCCGGTAGATGGTAGACGGCAAACACATTCTAGTATATACCGTCACGAAGCTTGAGTTGTGAGGTTGCCAGGAACAATAAACTGTGAGAGTACTATTTCGCATTGTCTGTAATGAGGCGATAGTGGCGATCCTAGTGGTTAGCAACTATCTATGGATGCACATTTATTACATATTGAGCTTCGTGATAGTATATACTAGACTGTGCGGCAACTATGTATCGTTATAGAGTATTTGTTGATTCACTGCATTCGACAGGATGACACGTGTTAGACCTCTACAGTAGGTTATGTGAGTGTTTTAGTGTGAGGTGTATCTTTTCCAATTGCTAAGTCTTATTTTCTACACTTTCTACTGTCTCTTGAGATGACCGTAGCATTTGTTATTGTAGTTATTGAATTATATATTAAAAGGGCTACGTACTATATAACACTGTACAACATGAAAAATGCCCTTTACATGAAAACGTGTGTTTCTTGTATATTTATGGCTGGAAATAACGAATCTGTACTCGGTTTTTGCCCAAGACGAACCATTTTCCAAAAAATCCACAATTTAGTATTTTATGTATTTCCTCGATAATATTGCTATGTTTCCTTAATTTAAATTATTTTTCGAATACGGTATCCTGATTCTTCTATCAAACATTTTCAGTGCAAGGCTAGATTTAGACACATTTAGAAATATATATCTACATCAATCATTCACTGCCAGGTTGATCATACCATAATTCCAGCATTTTAAATTTAATTTTTTGTTTACTTTCTGATGTTTCCATTCACCACGTGATACTGCTCATTAAAAGTGCTGTTTGTGGAGTGCTGTTACGTGTGAAGTACTAATGTTTTAAGGCCTAAGGACACAGTGAACTACATTCAATGCGTCATGTCTCGTCAATGTAAAAATAAGCCTGACTTATTTTGTTATGTGTGTGGCGAAGTTACATTCAAGACTCAACAATGTAGCTTGTCGCCATTGGTTAGAAAGGCATATGAATTGTACTTTGGATGCAGAGTTGGAGATCAGGATAAGTCTTGGGCTCCACATATACGCTGCAATTCATGCTCCAGGAATCTGAGAAACTGGTTACAAGGAAAACGTAGCGCAATGAAATTTGGTGTACCTATGGTTTGGCGCGAACCAAAAGACCACGTAATGGATTGTTACTTTTGTTTGACAGATGTTAAGGGGTTCACGCCCAATTCCAAACACTCTATGAGGTATCCAAACATACCCTCCGCTATGCGACCAGTTTCTCATTCTGAAGACCTTCCTGTACCTACAGCTCCAGATAAATATACTCTTGATTCAGAGGAAGACACTTCAGATGCCCGATGCGGTCAAGATCCAGATTTTCAACCCTCTCCATCTATGACATGTGTACATCATGATTATGATGTGCAAGCGAGAAATTTTAGATCAGCACGCTAGTCTCCCAGTATCGGACAATATCTATTCCTCAGTACCGGACAAGAGAATTTAATTGAGGATAAGATTTCATAGCCTATTTCTTATTTTAAGGCATTTGTTCTGACGTGAAGAATAATAAGAAAGGCAAATGGGAAGAGAAAGTTATGGAAGAGGGGATCACTATCACAGAGACGGGTATCAGAATGTTAGTCCATTACGCTTTCGTCCACTCGTAATTTGGTCCTAATTTTACGTTTGTCCAGTTATATATTTGTCCTGCATCAAATTTTGTCCACAAATCTTTCGTCCATGTCATTTTAGTATTATGTTAAATTTCATCCCATTTATATTTTGTCCTTACATGATTTAATCCAAATTTATTTACTTGAAATTTTTGTAGCTGTGTTTATTACAAAAAAGAATCACTGAAATAAAACATGAGATTTATTTTAAGTTATTTCAAAGAACAAAGATCATGCATTCACTGCAGCTATTTCTTAGAAGTGTAATTTCCTTCTTTAATGTCCATCTTCGGGGTACTGCGGGTTGCTGTGTAATTTCATTACAGGTTGACCGATTCTCACATCGCCAATATCCTGGTTCGATTCTCATTATAAGAGTGGTGTTGATAACAGTAACCGTCTTTTGTGAGCAGTGGTTGTTCCTTTTTGAAGTAATTACTTTGGGATCCATACCTGATAATTTTAAGTAAAACTAATGTATGCATTTCTCTATCAACACTTGTCCATTTTTGAGTTCTCTATTATTTGGTATTATATTGTTGGCATCTGTTTAAAATGTGCTTCTAGTGTCTGAATATCCAAAATAAATCAAGATTAGATAATAGGCCTATGTACATTGGACTAAATTTTGTGGACTAAAAAATTTCTGGACGAAGTTTACTCTTGGACGAAAATGCTATGGACTTATTTTACTGGACTTAAATGTGTTGGTCATAGAAATTTGGACGAAATGTTGTATTGGACGAACATTCCTGAACGCAGGGAGGCAGCTGCTCTTGTCTCCGTTCCTGAAAGTATCTTAGGAGGCACAGTTAAGAAACTAAAATCAGGGAATTCAATTACTACAGTGCAAATCTGGCAAAGAAAATGGAATCATAAAAGAGAACTATTGACTTTAATATAAGATGAAACAGTGAACTTTATGTGCAGATTGGGCGTATTTGGATTGTAACAATTTAGATAACACTGATGTTTTGTATGTGATCGTTACCAGTAAATCCAGTAATTGTCCCACATAATCAGTGTCTTCAAATAGTGTGGCAAGGGATTGTTGTATGTATGTAAATATGTATGTATGTATGTATGTATGTATGTATGTATGTATGTATGTATGTATGTATGTATGTATGTATGTATGTACGTATTCACACTGCAAATAGGTATATACCCGGTGGCAGTGGTAACTAATTACACTCAATAATGACAATTAATAATAATTAGAACTAATAAAATAATAATAAAAAATAATAATAATAATTATAATAATAAAATAATAATAATAATAACAATAATAATAATAATAATAATAATAATAATAATAATAATAATAATAATAAGGAGCATCCTAAATTAAATGAAGCATGGTCACTTAAAATAACATTTAAAGTAAATCTAATTTGTATCTTAACCTTAAGTTCGAATAAGACCCACGAGTGTGACAGGTTCATACCTGCACAAGTACCTTTCGGCACTACACTCATTTCGCTGTCAACTCACTCACTGCACTGATTCTACCTGATTTCACTAACACTTCTAAACATTTCACTGTTCAAATACATTGCACAGCCACTTCACTGACACCAACACACTTCACTTACACAATAGACTTCACTGACACTACGCACTTCACTGACACAACACACTTCCTCACTGATAGAACACTTCAAATAACAAGATATCAATTCCACCCTTTAAGTAGTGTGTATAATATACTACCGTCTATTAGTAAAGTCCTTAAGCCTATTTTTAAATACATTTTTGGTTGTTGGTAAAACCTTTAGTAAGTCTGCAGGTAAAGCATTTCAGTCCCTGATAGTACGATTGAGAAAAGAAAACTTTCCAGTGTCCATCCTCTGTCTCCTTTCCCTCAATTTATATGAGTGGTCGTTCCTTGAAGAGTAATTTGGCGGCTGCAACCTATTTTTTATTTCTCTCCAGGCAGGCTCACCTCTTTAAGTTTTGAACATTGCGCATAATCGAATTCGCGTTCTCCGGTCCGTGAGTGTGTCCCATTTTAATGGTGAATTATTACGACAACACTTGAGAGCCCGTTTTTTTTAATCTTTTCCAGTGTCTTTATATGTTCTAAT
Organism: Periplaneta americana; assembly: GCF_040183065.1. NCBI lineage: Eukaryota > Metazoa > Arthropoda > Insecta > Blattodea > Blattidae > Periplaneta > Periplaneta americana. The sequence continues at coordinate 32,025,041 of NC_091122.1, forward strand.
CTGTAAGGATTCCAACATGCAGCACCATATTCCATTACTGGACGAACTAGTGATTTATATGCAATCTCTTTGGATTTATCAGAGCCTTTCCTTAGTACCCTCATCAAGGCCTTTGTTTTGACGTGGAAAATAATAAGAAAAAGGCAAATGGGAAGAGAATAATATTAAATGTTCATTGCAGAAAGTTATGGATGAGGGGATCACCATCATAGAGGTAGTTGCTCATGTCTCTGTTCCTGAAAGTATCTTAGGAGGCACAGTTAAGGAACTAGAATCAGGGAATTCAATTACTACAGTGCAAATTTGGTAAAGGGAATGGATTCATAAAAGATAACTATTGAGTTTAACACAAGATGAAACAGAATGCATCATCTGTGAACTTTATGTGCAGATTGGGCGCATTTGGATTGTAATGATTTAGATAACATTGATGTTTTGTATGTGATCATTGCCACTAAATCCATTAATTGTCCCATATAAATAATCACTGTCTTCACGTAGTGTGGCAAAGGATTGTTGTGGTATTTGTATTTAGGCATTACGATGGAATAAACATATTACATTTTTATGCAATAGATTACGTAAAACAATTTATATTTTTCTTATACTTCGGTCATATTTACCAGTTAATATTTTAAGTCTCATTTATTTAGCTTTATTTCAATCCATTCTCCTGTATGGAATTTTAGGATGGGGAAATGCTTGTAATTCTAATCTCACTCCACTAATACTAGTTGAGAAAATAATAATTAAAATATCCTTAATAAACCAATTGATTACTCATCCGAACTTTTGTTCACTGATTTTAATGTCTTGAAAATTAAACAAATGTATTATATTGCCTTATTAAACTCTATACATAAAAATCGCAATAAATTCAAATTGTATCATAATAAATATGGAACTAAAAGATCCGATTTTATGCGACTAGAGGAACCAATGTGTTTCACAAGCACAGCTCTTAGCCATGATATCTACTTTGGTCCAAGGTTATATAATAAAATAATTGAAAAATACACAAATTTGGAAAATTTTAGTATCAGAAATTAAAAAAAAATCGTTAGGAATTTAATTTTTAAAGAATATATATTGATTTAATATGCATATGTATATGTATTTGTATGAGTTGAATTGTTAAAATTGAAATTGTATTTTTAAAGTTAATTTATTCCTATAATTTTTTTTTTCCTTGACCTACTTTGTGTCAAATAATTATCTTTGTTTGTGCTAAGTATGTGTTTAGATAACTCCCTGAGCACGAGTTTTTACTCCTTCAGGGAAGAATTAAGACTGCATTTTTGTACATGTTATTTTACTAACAATAAACAATAAATTTTTGTATAATCAGTATGCTTATGTAGTTGCTTATTGTTTATAAATATAAAAAATGCCCACTTTCGTTTCAAATGCTTTCATGCTAATGATTCCTTCTTTTTAATTGATTATATTTATTTTAAATTGTATGACAAATTCTAGTATGTCCGGTACTGAGATCCATTTTTTGCTCTACTGTAATAAGAAAGTTTTTCAATCCTTTACCTAATTTGTCTTAACTGTAGGTCCCTAATATTTTACAATTCATTTTGTTTTCAGATAAATCTAGTTCAATATAATAAAAGTTTCAAGTTCAATCTATAAGATTTATCTATTTTGCAAATGTTTATTTGCTATAACATTGTATATGAAATATTAACGTTTTCGCCTTTTCGGCATCATCAGATATTGTTAAGAAACACGAAATCTAAACCTTGAACAAATTAATATGTACATAGTGTTATGCATGACAAAATGGACTTTCATGAGTTTTATGTAGTTATGTCTTATTAATATCTTTATGCTCGACCATGCCGAAATGTAGTAGTTACACACCTGGTAGCAGTCCTTTAATGCATGTCATTAAAGTACACCTATTCAGTAAAGTTCAGGTTTTCGATTATTCTCGGATATGCAATCGAAAGACGAGGGAAACGTCACGGAGGCTGGAAATCCAATACTGTCGCAGAAGGTTATGTTCTGTTACTATAATAATTAGCGTTAATTGTAAATAATATTCAAATAAATTCAATTTGTCATCTCGTTTTTCAATTCTAAATCAATTTCCAGGTTATACATTCTCTGCATTACATCAAGGTCAATGACATTATTGTTCCTCGGAAAAAAATCAATATTTTCGCGTCTGCGCACATCTCACAATTTCGAGCTATGAACAAGGTCACTTCCGATCTTCTGTCAGATACAAATAAAATTAATATTTCTGAATAATTTCAAGTTAGAAATATGGTCGAGCATAAAAAGTCGTATGAAACTTGCCTATAATGGTAGTTAAGACGCTCGTAAGAAAATTATGAAACTCGCTTGCGCTCGTTTCATAAACAAACATACTTGCGTCTTAATTACTATCATTATAGGCTCGTTGCATAATGTACTATTATATTCTTCATCTTATACAGTTTCAGTTGCTAGAAATTGGAACTCGCTTCCGAGTGATGTAAGGGGTTGTTGGACAATAACTTCATTCAGGTCAAAATTACATAAATTCTTACTTAACAGATTAATTGCTGATTAATATTTGTTACTTATAATGAAACTAACATCTGTCCATTCTTATTATTATCATCATTAATTTCTTTAAATAGATTTACAAAACCTCTAATGGCAATTACATTAATATTTTCATTATAGAAATATATTTTAGATTTATATATATATATATATATATTTTTTTTTTCTCCCTGTAACATAGTCCTAGTAAGCTTATGTTAAATTAATTTTCATCATTTTACGAGCTATCTCAAATCTTAAATTAATTACAATTGATCGAATTAAATTAGCTCATAAATTAAGTTACTACTTTACCATACAGGTTTATCTAAATTTAAATAAATATGTAGTCTACTAGTCTTTAAAACTTAACTGAAGAATACAGCTGGAGAACCTTTTAAGTGTAGTGTAAATATTTGTAATTTAAATATGTATTGTATTGATTAAGGCTGGTTGAGTGGAAGAGAAGGCCTTATGGCCTTAACTCTGCCAGCGAAAATAAAACATTATTATTATTATTATTATTATTATTATTATTATTATTATTATTATTATTATTATTATTAATGAAAAAAGTTTAGTTTAAAAAAGATTTCCAGGAAATGTAAATTTGGAAAATGTCGATATGATTTCTGGTACATATAACTCATGTTACAAAACACACATAAAATAATTAAAATTGACAAAAGTGTTACATATTATATCCTGCACTAAGTCATTAACAGAATTACGAATATCAGCAAATTAATAAAATAGTGGTGAAAAAGACTCAATTGTTAAATTTGTAATTAATTACCGGGGAATTATGAGTAAAATGGTGAAATAATATCGATCCACTTTATATTTAAATAACATTTGTTATAAAATCAACATTAGATAATTGATAAAATTTGATAAAATCTTATGTGTCGTAGTATATTGCCATGCTGTTACAATAATTAATCGTTAATAGTTGTTTAGCAATACATTTGGCTGTTCTTCATTCATCAAATCTTGAATCTGTAAATTGCATATGTTTCAATGATTTATCTAAGAGATATTAAGTGGCTAATAAATTTTCAAAAATGTGAATCATTATATCCCGTCGAAAACTTACTGATTGCCATGTGAAAAATACTGCAAAATAGATAAATCTTATAGATTGAACTTGAAACTTTTATTATATTGTAAGTCACTAAATTGATGGAGATTGTGAGGGTAAAAGCACAGTCTACTATATACCGTCGCGAAGCTTGACGTTATTTTTTTTGCAAATTTCGCGATAAAGCGCTCCAAGCGGTTAGTAACTAGAAACAATAGACTGTCCACGGTCGACTTTGGATTTAGAGTACACTGAGTCGTATTTCCATCGAGTGCTAGGTCGTTGCGTATTTCGCATTGATGCTCGTGAAGAAAAATCCTGATATCTATTTCTTATTTTACTTCTAGATGCAAAAAGTGGTTAATAAACAGCAGGAGGGAAGATCTAATGACAAAGAATGAAGCATATCTTTATAATAATATAAAGTTTTGCTCTCTTCATTTCGAAAACACACAATTTATGAATGAAAACAAAAATAAATTATTCTGGAATGCAGTTTCAACTTTATTTGATGTTTCAAATAAACCTGTTCTGTTATTACCTGCAGCTGAGAAACAAAAGCTTTGCACTAATTCTACGTCTGTATCAGCTGATTCCTTGAATAATTGTACATTTTCAGACAACTTAGGCCTACGTTTTTTTCAAAGGATATATTTTTAATTATAGTTGTTAATTTTGTTATTATTTTTATTTGTTACTTTACTAGAGACGTAGAAAAAGTAAGTCTGTTACAATAAAATTTCTTGATCACGTTTTATTTCCAATTCTGGTGTGATTATTATTGCTTAACCTCATCCCACTTTGTTAACTACGTAAGCCTACACTACAAGTACCGGTACACGTAAGTTACTCCCATTAATTCATATTTCCATTATTATTGTTATATTGTTGTAAAGGGAAATGCAAATTAATATTTATTGGTTTCATAGTTCATTACCGCTATAATCTTGAATGAATGAAGAGATTATAGTAAATTTCAGTTCGATTTGCACAAACAAAAATAATATTAACCTACTTCTTGCAGGTATCTTCGAGTTTATGGTGGAATTTAATATACTTCATTAAAAATAATAAATGAACTTTATCCATTTAATATTTCAATAATGGAAGGAAGGTGTTAATTTTCCAAAAGAACACGACAACGAAAGTGTAACATATTTTGTCATCTGCTAGGAGAGATCTATGATGATGAGGCGATAATAGCGATCCTAGTGGTGGGAGAGTGTGTCCATTGATCATATCTGCAGTACTACTATTGCAATCAGTCACTTAAATTTTCCACAATTATTGAAAAGGCTAAAGTGTCCGATACTAGGAGACCTTTCCCTACACGTCCATGTAACATTTTATTTACGTGTCGTGTATTTAAGTTCATAAATCGAATAAAGTAGGCCTTCAGTTCTACTTCGAACTTTACACTTAAAAGTACAAGAAAACTTCAAAGAACGTCTATACGGACACCGCATCAAACATAAGAGATATAATCTTAAGTGAACTCTCTGGCTTCCGTGTTTGCAACAAATGCTAAGCAACGTGCAGATAATTTAATTTTCGCAAGAACTTACTTCCAGTACTGTACTTTTCACTTTCTTCTTATACGAGGTAAATAAAAGTGTTGTGATGGCAAGAAAGCCACGGAGCAGGATATGTAAATGTTCTAAGCTTAAAAAAACATCAGGAAAGATCGTCGCCTCGCTTTCTTTTTGGGACAAAGACGGAATAAGTACGGAAGAGTACTTGCAACAAGGTAAATTTGTGACGGGAGCGAATTATTCCTAATTATTAACTAAACTTAGGAAAAATATTGTGGACGAACGTCGAGATGAAATTTCCAAAGTTGTGCTGTTTTTGCAAAACACACTTTACAAGTCCCAGATTGCGATGCAAAAAAAAATTATGAAGTTAGCTTTGAATTAAATGACCATCCCTCATATTAGCCATATTTAACATAAAAATTTTAACACGTGAAAAATATAATATAATACGTTTTCCAATCATATATACAGGGACATCATTTTATTTTTACTAATATTTCTAATATTAACCTGGCTATAGGCCTACCTTTGGATTAACGATTGAGAATCCAAAACACCGTTTGCTACCCCCTTCCACGACTGGAGTTCGATGATACTGGCGTAAAATACAAACAAATCACTTTACTAGGTATAGGGGGGAAGAGAAGTAGTTCATCCATTTACGTAAAGTAGGAAATATCGCTATTTTGAGTTTGATAATTTTCATTAGGTTTTTGTTTAATCAAAATACAGTACAGTATTAACAATGAGTGTTTATACTCACGAACTGAGCCGTCCATGCGGATGTATTCATTATGCAGTGTATATTATACTGTCTACAGCACATTAGCGTACACTATAGAGAATGAAGTTAAATTGAAAAATAATCATAATATGGGTATTTAAACACATTTTTGAAAATGGTGGTCGTTCATTTCGATACAGTCTTCAGTTTTTTCTGCATATTATCGCACTGTACGGTATTGTACGTAATTCCAATTACCAGTTTCGTACTTCGTATCAGTAACTCAAGTTGAAATAATTCTGTACCTACTCTATAAAAGAGTACCTTAGCACTGTAAATTCAATCTTCACTTCTGTCCGATCCGAAAAGATAAAATTACTCAGACATGCTATCTACTGTCCGTCCAAGTGGTTATGTCGCAGGGTCGTAGAAGGGGGGGGGGATCACGTGACAGTTAATTACTCAATGAGGCCCTTTTATTTAAGTTATTTTAAACAATTGTATTGGTATAATGTTACGTAGACGACCTATTCCTAACAGAAATTAATGTTCTCAGAAAAGATCTAAGACAGCCCAGCCACTAGCCTTTACAGAGAGGCGAATAGAAGCAGATGGGGGAAACCGGAATGCGACGTAGGCAAATGGACGACAGTACCTGTGCGAAAATGATTCAATATTTAAAGCTCTTTCGTCACTGGAAAACGCGAACATATTTTTGGAACCTACTGTTTACTATGATCGTAAGGCTACTATGACTGTATATGCGGTCGTGGATCTGTGTGGAGGACGGTTGAACTTCATTAGTAGGAGCGGTGGGAGTGAAGTACATTAAAAAACTCAGGCGCTATAAAAATTGAAGTAAAACTAAAATGATGTCCCTGTACATTACTTATACAGAGACATCATTTTATTTTTACTTCAATTTTTATTGTACCTGAGTTTTTGAATGTACTTCACTCCCACCCCTTCTACTAAAGAAGTTCCAACTCCACACAGAACCAAGACCGCAGATAGTAAGCAGTACTGAGTTACTGAGTGTAGTACGTTCCAGAAATATGTTCGCGTTTTCCAGTGACGAAAGAGATTTTGAATATTGAATCATATTTTCGCACAGGTACTGTCCGTTTGCCTACGTCGCATCCCGATTTCCCCCACCTGCTTCTGCTCGCCCCTCTGTAAAAGCTGGGCTGTCTTAGCTCTTTTCTGAAAACATTAATTTCTCTTAGGAATTGGACGTTCACGTAATATTATACAGCTGTTTAATTTAACTTAAATAAAAGGGCCTCGTTAAGTAATTAACTGTCACGTGATTTCCTCCCTTTCTACAATCCTGCGGCATAACCACTTGGACGGACAGTAGATAGCATGTCTGAGTAATTTTATATTTTCGGGTCGGGCAGAAGTGAAGATTGATTTCACAGTACGTAGAGTAGGTACAGAATTATTTCAACATGAGTTACTAGTACGAAGGACGAAACTGGCAATTGGAATTAGATGCAATAGTCTATAGTGCGATAATATGTACAAAAGAACTGAAGCCTGTATCGAAATGAACGGCCACCATTTTCAAAATTGTGTTTAAATATTCATATTATGATTATTTTTCAATTTAACTTCTTTCTCTATATTGTACGCTAATGTACTGTAGACAGTATACACTGCATAATGAATACGTTCGCATGGATAACTCACTTCGTGAGTAAAAACACTTATTCTTCATACAGTACTGTACTTTGATTAAAGAAAAACGTAATGAAAATTATCAAACTCAAAATCGCGATATTTCCTAGTTTACGTAAATGGATGAACTACTTTTCTTCCATCCTATACCTAGTAGAGTGATTTGTGTTTTACGCCAGTATCATCGAACTCCAGTCTTGGAGGGGGGAGCAAGCGGTGTTCCCGGTTCTCTAAAGGTATAGACAGGTTAATATTAAATATGTTAGTAAAAATAAAATGATGTCCCTGTATTTAACATGCATTAACAAATGTTAACATTAAATTGATAAGTCATAATATTGAACATTTTAACATTATTTATTGTATTTAATAACTGACTTATTTGAAAATCAAAATATGAATTGTAAATAAATAGTCATGTTAATAAAAGAACTGAACTGTTACGAAATGCGAAAACGTACGAGAAAGTGACACTAATCTTTTTTACTACATTTCCCCATTTCCCCCACTTCAGATCCTCGGACGCTGACCGTCACGAACGTGTCTTGTTGCTTGGCAACAGAATCAGCTGAGGTTTCTGGTTACTTACGTCTTCACACACGTGCAGGATATGCGGTGAAGCCAACACAAGGAACCTTGACCATACCCACACTCATACGTATAGAGCCATAAAACACATGACCAAGAGCGACCTGCTGTAAATTTTGTTGAGTCTATACCCCCACTCCCTCACATTGTTTCTGCTGCAAGAAGAGGCCGTGTAGCCTAACGAGTTCGAGAGCGAGCAATTACAGACTCATTTTTTACAGCACAACGATCAAAGAAAAATTCAACAAAGAAGGAGGAAAAGGCTGGAGTAACGACTTCTTTTTCCTTTGTTATGATTATAAGTCGAATGTTACGCTATGCTCTGTACACAGCTCATGTTACGTCAGCACAGGTGTGGAAGAAAGAAATAACATTAAAAGCGATTTTATTCTTTCAGCAAAGGAAATGAGACTTCTCGTCCTCAATTAATAAAGATTCCTTTTTAATATTACTCTAATTTCCTCCTTTTGTGATTCGTCGATTCAAAAAACCCATGATCAAAGGCGCAATAACAGAGGAAAACTTAACGATGCCCCTGGGGAGTATGAAAAACGCTTTACATCTGTCAGCCATCTTGATCTCAATATATTTCTGTGTAAGAGGAAGGTATATAAAACTTTTCGATAAAAGAACTTTACAGTCAGCCTGTTTTTTTGCGTCGTTTGTGTACGGCTAAAATGGCTACATTATTAAGAAAAGTCCATTCGCTCTCAATTTACAGTTCTTTGTTTATTGCAATGCAGTGGCGTAGCGTGGCTTCCGAAACAGGGGAAGCAATCAAGATTACTGTAGTTTAGTAATAATAATTACTTTTAAAATTAACTTAAAATAATTGTACAGGGACATCATTCTATTTTTACTTCAATTTTTATTGTACCCGAGTTTTTTAATGTACTTCACTCCCACCCCCTCTACTAATGAAGTTCAACCGTCCTCCACACAGATCCAATACTGCATATACAGTCATAGTAGCCTTACGGTCATAGTAAACAGTACGTTCCAAAAATATATTCGCGTTTTCCAGTGACGAAAGAGCTTTCAATATTGAATCATTTTCGCACAGGTACTGTCGTCCATTTGCCTACGTTGCATCCCGGTTTCCCCCACCAGCTTCTATTCGCCTCTCTGTAAAGGCTAATAGCTGGGCTGTCTTAGCTCTTTTCTAAGAACATTAATTTTTGTTAGGAAATGGACGTCTAAGAAATATGTTGTTGTTGTTGTTGTTTTCTAATGCCAGGCGTTTGACAATAAAGTCATTTGGCCTCTTGCATTCCAATATTTTTCAAAGATATTATCATATTATCATCATATTATCTATGAAATATTATACCCATACAACTGCTTAAAATAACTTAAATAAAAGGGACTCGTTAAGTAATTAACTGTCACGTGATTTCCCCCCTCCCTTTCTACGACCCTGCGACATAATCACTTGGTCGGACAGTAGAAAACATGTCAGAGTAATTTTATCTTTTCGGATCAGCCAGAAGTGAAGATTGAATTTACAGTACTCTTTTATAGAATAGGTACAGACTTATTTCAACATGAGTTACTGGTACGAAAGACGAAGCTGGTAATTGGAATTACGTACAATAGCCTATAGTGCGATAATATGCACATTAGACTTGAAGCCTGTATTGAAATGAACGGCCACCATTTTAACAAAATATGTTTAAAAATCCATATTATGATTATTTTTAAATTTAACTTAATTCTCTATAGTGTACGCTATGTGCTGTAGATTGTATAATATACACTGCATTATGAATACGTCCACATGGACAGCTCAGTTCGTGAGTAAAAACACTTATTGTTAATACTGTACTGTATTTTGATTAAACAAAAACCTAATGGAAATTATCAAACTCAAAAGCGTGATATTTCCTAGTTTACTAAATGGATGAACTACTTTTCTTCCCTCCTATACCTAGTGAAGTGATTTGTTTGTATATTACTCCAGTATCATCGAACTCCAGTCGTGGAAGGGAGTAGCAAGCGGTGTTTTCGGTTCTCAACAAAGTATAGCCAGGTTAATATTAGAAATGTTATTAAAAATAAAATGATGTCCCTGTACATCTATATTTAAGAATCTTGTAAGTCTGAATAATTAAAAGTAATATTCTGCTAACAGTTTTACCTTATCACTTATAATTCAGTGTAGCTACTATTTTTAAATGGTTTGTTAAAAAGTTAAATACCGGTATTAAATAGCTTAATCATTAGAGTATCTATCGAAACGTATAGGTAAATTAAATTCCAGATAATTTAAAAGTTACAAATATCTATAGTTCCTTACTAGGTTATCTAAATGCAATATAATAGCAATACAATTGTAATATTTTAATTATTTTTATGATACAAATATATACATTATGTCTTATTAATATCTCTATATATAATTTGAACTGGTAATGGAAATTACGGGAAAACGGCTGAACGGATTTTAATAAATTACCCCTCATTTTGAAGCTTGAGACCCGAAATTTTTCCAGAAAAATAGTAGTTTTCAGTGAAATGTCAATTTTCCTACATCATTTTCGCATTTTACATAATCCATCTGTCGTCAGTTTTGAGAAATACATAATGGGTTTTCAGAATAAAACAAAACACAAACACACTACAATAAATAATATCACACGAAGGCTACGACCTGCAGGATTGCTGACATATTTAGAGTTCAGATGGCTTAGATTCTCTGACATCATAATTCCAATATGTCGATCTTCATTTGTGTAACTTTTTCAGAACTTTTCTGTAATATTGGTTATTAAAAACTTCATGACTTATTAAAAAGAATTTACAGGTCAGATTCTCTGGTGTGTAATTTTCTCAGTACAGCTGTCTGTGTATTGGATATTAAAAACTACAAAACTTAAGAATGTTTGATGACATTATTACCATTAAAAATAAAATATTATTATAGTGAATGCCATGATGTATTTGTCACTAATCACACAGATTAATGCTTTATTGATGACATGAAAGTGAAATATTTTGGGTTTATAAGTTATACGTAGGCGTAGAGAATATTTGAAATTACACCTTCATTTCTATAATATTTACTGAGTGACGGCTGTATAGTAGTCTATACAAAACTTACATAAGGTAACAATATTGTTATTAAAAATGAAATAGTTATTAATCAAGTGGTATGGGTCTTTTCGATATGATATTTAATGGTGGTGTGGTGTAGATATTTAAAGCTTAAAGTTACAGTTTATAAAACAGTTATGCTACTAGTTGTTCTTTATGGTTGTGAAACTTGGACTCTCACTTTGAGAAAGGAAGAGAGATTAAGGGTGTTGGAAAATAGGATTCTTAGGAAAATATTTGGGGCTAAGAAGAATGAAGTTATAGGAGAACGGAGAAAGTTACACAACGCAGAACTACACGCATTGTATTCTTCACCTGACATAATTAGGAACATTAAATTCAGATGTTTGAGATGGCAGCGCTGTAGCACGTATGGGTTAATCTAGAAATGCATATAAAATGTTGGTTGGAAGACCTGAAGGGAAAAGACCTTAAGGGAGGCAGACGTAAATGGGAGGATAATATTAAAATGGATTTGAGAGAGGTGGAATATGATGGTAGAGACTGGATTAACCTTGCTAGGATAGGGACCGATAGCGGGCTTATATGAGGGCGGCAATGAACCTCCGGGTTCCTTAAAAGCCATTTGTAACTCAGTGATAGGCTATAGATATTTATATATGTGATTCTCTTCAGTATTGTCTGGAGGAAGCGCAAAAATTATAATGTCTAAGGGAAGACCAATAATAATATGCGTTACAAGAGCGGTATGTTGATGTTTTCATGTTCGAGGAAAAGATTGAAAAAGCGAAACGTAGTTGAGCTTTTTTAATTTCCGAGAACATGAAAATAAACATACCGCTCGTGTATCGTACATTATTTTGTGCGAAGATCGTTTATTACATACCTGAAAGAGGAATTTCTAATTAGTTGCAATGAAATCTCCATCTTGGTTTCTGTTCAATGACGGCAACTTTGGAAAACAAATATATCTATCTTCAACATTGTTGCTATAAAATGTTTTCTGTGTTTACTATACTCCAGCAGGCCGTGATATACGTCTGTCTTTTTTTCCCCCAGTCTATAAATGAGAACTTAAAACAAACGGTAAGGTTATGTAATGATTTATTTTTCATTTTAATACTTTAAGAAAATTATTTATATAACATATTGCAGTAATAACATCGGCATCTGGAATCTTGTTGATTTTTTCACGGCTTCCTTAATGTTACTTGCATCACGAATTCAATAACTTTAGTGGAGTAGTAGAGTTTACTTAATTTTTGCAAATATTTAAAAACAATAATTAACAGTGCAATTTAGGTGAAATTGCAGTGGTAAGTTTCCAATTTATAATTACTACTATGTTAAACGTCTCTAAAAATAATATGTTAAAAGCCTAAAGCAGTAAAATTAATGTCGTGCTTAAGCGGTAAGAAGAGGGAAAGTGTTATGTGTGTTACGTTGGGAATACTGAATGTGGTATTTCACACTTACAGCGTATTGGTTTTGTGCGGAAAGCAAGCAAATACGCACGATCTCGCAAAAAAGATATTACTTATTGATAAAATAAGAGGCCTACAAAATGTTGTAGTGTCCCGATCACTTTAGCAAGATCTCTTGGCAGGATAAAATGATTCTACTCTCTATATTTCAAGGTAATTCACGAAACATGCAGCAGCTATACCAAGACGCTATGTCTATTGTTGGAAATCATTGCCAATCTGATATTTTTATAACTCTAACCTAAAATCCGCAATGACCTGAAATAGCTAATTCCTTCACTCCCACATGTAGAAGCGACTGATCGTCCTGATATTGTTATTTGCGTTTTCGCCTTTAAACTCAAGAACTGAAGATGTATAGGTTCAATAAAAGTATTTAGGATGAAGAAAACCATTCAGAGGAGTATGTTTCATTATTATGGAAGCAAATAACTTCCAAAATGTCTGGTATTCTTCATTGGAAGTAAATTTGAAAAATTTTAATTTGAAATTCTAATGAACTTAGCAGCATTTGCTGCACAAGCCACTAGTTATATCTAAATTAAAGTTAGGAATGTTCAGTAATTTTAATTTTATGTAATAACGTGAAACGATCAAGTGGACATATATTCAAAAAAACGTTCATTATCATTTCTGTAATACTCCACGCGTCTCTTGTTTCTTAGAGCAGGGATGCAGAACTGGAGAGGAGAGGTGTAGAAGCATGGGGAAAGAGTTTGTTCCCCCGACCACAATCCTCCGGCCTTCAACGGCGTATCTCAAACGTTTCCTAAGCACACTCACAGCAGATGCATACAAGCAATTGCTTTTCCTCTAAAATATTTTTTCAAATGATAATAGAAGTACATATCAGCCAGAACCTGAATCGCAGGTCATACTATAGAAAAAAATAGCAAAAAAGACAAAACCATTTTCTTCTTAAAAATAATTATATTCGTTAAATCTTAAAATTAAGGCTGCAGATACATAACAGTGCTGTTACTATGCAAGAAGACAGAAAAGGATAGAAATAAAAGCACAGCTGTCCAATATAGAAAATAAGGGAGCAAAAATAAACAAACAAATAAAACAGTGCTGATTGTTGTAGAAAAATAAGATTGCAAGTAAAACAAAACACTGTTGTTTTCTGTACAAAAAAAATTACAAGAAAAATAAAACACTGCTGTTTAATGTAGAAAAATGAGCAATAAGAAAATTAGACACTGAGGGATGTGGGATATGATGATAGAGAATGGATTAATCTTGCTCAGGATAGAGACCAATGGCGGGCTTATGTGAGGGCGGCAATGAACCTCCGGGCTCCTTAAAAGCCAGTAAGTAAGTAAGTAAGTAAGTAAGTAAGTAAGTAAGTAAGTAAGTAAGTAAGTAAGTAAGTAAGACACTGATGTTTACTACAGAAAACTAATAAAAATAAAATATAGGCGTTTACTGTCGAAAATAATAATAATAATAATAATAATAATAATAATAATAATAATAATAATTCTTTATTTATACTGGCAGAGTTAAGGCCATAGGGCCTTCTCTTACATTCTACCAGGTCACAAAGTATACAAGCAGTTAAAATTCAACAAAAAGTTAAAGAACAGAATACTAACACAATAATAATAATAATAATAATAATAATAATAATAATAATAATAATAATAATAATAATAATAATAAAAATAGCATAATAAAATCGACACTGAACAACATGAAAATAATACAAAAATAGAAAAAAGAAAGTAAAATACATTGGAATATAGTACAAGCAACTCATTTAGTACAAATGGTTAATATGGAAAACGTAAGGTAGAATATAACAAAATGGAATGTAATAAAATAATAGTAAAAAAAGAAAAGAAATACGAATATTAAATAAAATTCACAATAAAAAGACTATGATAATAAATTCATCGGCTGATAAAGAGAACAAAAAGGGGAAAGGAAGGAAAGAAATATATGGTCTATATTTAAAAAAAAAACTATCACAGAGAAAAGGGCTTATAACTGAAAGGAATCTGAATAGAAAAAGTGCAATTTTAATTTATTTTTGAAACTAGACAATGTCCGACAGTCTCTGACATGTTGTGGTAGAGAGTTCCAGAGATGAGCTGCAGAGACCGTGAAAGATGAAGAGTAGAAGGATGTTCTGTGTTTAGGAATGGAGAGTGTGATATGGTGTTGTGAGCTAGTATCTGTTTCGTCATATGAGGACAAATGTTGAAAACGAGAAGCTAAGTAGCTAGGGTTAGATGTTTGAAGAATATTGAAGAGTAAAGTGAGAGAGTGAATAGTTCTTCGCTCTTTGAGACGGGCCCAAGTAAGAAAAATAAAACACTGATGTTTACTGTAAAAAATAAAATAGAAAGAAAAATACAGCACTGTTTAGATATTTGCAATAGCGGGTCATGTTGTCAGCAAGGCGCACTATCGTCGTCTACGACAACGTTAACCGAAGACAAGGTATATGACCAGTTTCCATGAGAGGGAAATAAATCTCTAGTTACCTGCTGTCTCGAACCCAGGTCCTCTGAAATCTTAACACTCACACACTCACGGACAGGAGAACGCGAATTCGATTATGCGCACTGTTCAAAACATACAGAGGTGAGCCTGCCTGGAGAGAAATAAAAAATAGGTTGCAGCCGCCAAATTACTCTTCAAGGAACGACCACTCATATAAATTGAGGGAAAGAAGACAGAGGACGGACACTGGAAAGTTTTCTTTTCTCAATCGTACTATCAGGGACTGGAATGCTTTACCTGCAGACTTACTAAAGGCTTTACCAACAACCAAAAACGAATTTAAAAATAGGCTTAAGGACTATACTAATAGACGATAATTATACACAGTATTTAAAGGGTGTAATTGATATTTTGTTATTGTAGTGTTCTTTTAGTGAAGAATTATGTTGTGTCAGTGAAGTGTGTTGTGTCAGTGAAGTGTGTTGAGTAAGTGAAACGTGTTCCTGTCAGTGAAGCTTTATAGTTTATAGTGGCAGTGCAAAGTATTTGAACAGTGAAATGTTTTTAAAGTGTTAGTGAAATCAGGATAGAATCAGTGAAATGTGTCGTAGTTCCAGTGCAGTGAGTGAGTTGACAGCGAAATGAGTGTAGTGTTGAAAGGTACTTGTGCAGATATGAACATATCATACTCGTGGGTTTTAGATCGAACATAGGTTTAAGGTACAAATTAGAGTTTCTTTAAATGTTATTTTAACTGATTGTGCTTCATTTAATTTCGGATGTTCCCTGTTATTATTATTATTATTATTATTATTATTATTATTATTAATTATTGTTAGTATTAATTATTAGTATTATTATTAATTGTATTTTTTATTAATTGTGTTTTTATTGTCTTTATTGAGTGTAATTAGTTACCACTGCCACCGGGTATATACCCATTGCAGTGTGAATAAATACATACATACAAATGATACTGCTTGTATCACAACGGAATCATTTTATTGGTTTTATATTCCTGTCCAAAACAGGGTCCATAATATGATCTCTTAAATTCTATGTTATTAATCATAAGACAGGCTTATGCTTTGCACATTAATAAAATCACAAAGCTCTTTCGAGCCATAAAGATGTATTTTTTACATTCGGAAAGATGGCACATAGTTCGCTTTGCTTCTACCCTGCCGCGCTTTTTCCTCAAGGGATCTAAAAGACGCTATTCATGAAGAACGTCAAGGCGCTACGTACATCAGCACAGGATAAAAGATCTATGTGGACGAAAATGTATTTACATTGTAAAGGGCTGTAAAAATGCACGCAATCGGTTATTGACCTAAGATATCGAACTGAGGGATGACCTAAGGTCACCCACTCCCCCTCCGTCAAGGTGACATAGGCTGACCTTGCCGATCCCTCCTCCTACTGCACTGCAAAGCAACCAATCAATTACAGCCATTCCAGCCCCATACTCGAGCACAAATCCAGGGTTATTCAACCTGCACAAGGTCAACCCAAATTCCGAACATTCACGACTTTGCCCGAGTGTAAGCTATTCTACAACTTCTCAGCCGATCAATGAATTCTCCTATAGAGATAGGAACACAAAAATTGTAACAGTTGGCAAACATTGTGTGGCCAAATAAAGCAGCACTTCGCCCGCATTGTCTTCCCTATATTGGAAATATTAATACTATGTGCATGATTGTACTTAGGTAGGGATAGAGATGAGCTTAAACGATATTTTCAAGTATCTGTGACAACTGTGACTGTGACAATTAAATATCTGTGACTTTTATCGGTGATTTTGTCACACCGATATTTTATATCGATACGTAAGCACAATATGCATGAATTACACCGATATTTTGTCACACCGATAAAAATTAGCAGGAAATATTGAAGAGCAGTGAAATATGAATACGATTTCTCTATACACACCACTCATCAGTGATTTATATGGGGAAATCCAACAAGAAATTATGTACATGTACCATTAATAAATAAATACTTATCTAACTGAACAGTAACATGTCAAAAGTTAACCTCATGTACCAAGAGGTTATATTGTGGATATTGAACCAGTTGATCATTTTTAAATGTAGTTGGGTATGGAGAAATTGAGGTTATATGATTATCCTAATCATTTTAAAAATTGATCCTTTTTATTGTATATAATATAATGGATAAATTATTTTAAGTCGTGCATTAACATTATAATATTGAGTCAGAGAATAAAAATTAATGAAACATAAGTATTCGGAAAAACATTAGAAAATAATTACAAAACAAAACAGTTGTTCAGACAGGATTTTACACAAGATTAAGTACTGGTAACCAATGGTGTTGTTATTTAAATCGTGTAATAACTACATCATTTATAATAAGATGGAGAAACTACCGCCCGATTGCTGTTATTGTATCATGCGCACGCGCAAACCTACGACGTAGAGGAGAAAATATCAGTCGCAGAGTACTGAATACGGAGAAGATTTCGATGGCGATAATTTGTCACAGATATTTCGCGTCATCAGTCACAGGTTTATCTGTGACAAAAAAATACCTGTGACAAAATATCGGTTTGTGAAATATCGGCCATCTCTAGGTAGGGACCGAATACATACACAAATATGCAACAGAAAGCTATACTTACTTACTTACTTACAAACGGCTTTTAAGGAACCTGCAGGTTCATTGCCGCAATCACATAAGCCCACCATCGGTCACTATCCTGTGCAAGATTAATCCAGTCTCTATCATCATATCACAGTCTAGTATGTACAGTCACGAAGCTTGAGTTGTGAGGGTGCTAGGGACAATAGACTGTGCCGGTACTATTTCGCATTGTCTGTAATAAGTTATCTCTGTTATGTCTCTGTAAACAAGTCATATAGATAATTAGTTCATATGATATTTTGTTTGTTTCCAAATGTAAAGCACCACCAAAACGTTTAAGCTATACAATAATAGGACACTCTGTATATATTTAAATTTATTTCCAGTAAATTTAGTTGTTAGCTAGTTGTAATACTCATTCGATATTATCGGATTTATAAAGGAGTGTGAAGACCTTTTCAGCGTTTGGAACGAACGATTTTGCCATTTTCACATATATCAATAAAGTAATGCTAGTTTGCTTCGAACCGTGTAACTTTTGATATACAGAATGTCATTAATTTCAGAAGGTTATTCTTTGAGATATTTCAAACAAAAACGTTTAATACATTTTTCCTCGTTTTTGCTTCCTTTTCGAAATACAATTTTTTTTATTAAATATTTCATAGCGAGTTAATTTTGGGAAAGCCATTGATTGAATTTCCAATATGCTCAGTCAGTTTAAGAGAGCAGTGTATTATGATAATAAATGATTAAATATTTTAGTTTTGTCTTTTAAATGTGCACACATTTGATCCGAAGAAATGTAACGTAAAATTCTTTTTCAAAACGAGAAGTTACATTTGTGTACACTTAAAGGAGAAAACTAAAATTCTTCCAACCATTTATTATCACAATTTATAGGATGTTTCCGAGGTGGTGTTACAAACTTTCAGGGATGATGGCGAAGGGCACATGTATCAATTTGAGTAAGGAACCATGGTCCGGAAATGACTGAGTCGAAAGTTATAAGCAAAAATAGTTGTGTGGAAATGGAATTGTAATTTGGCACCACGTGCCCTTCTTCCCTTAACTTTTGGAACAGTCGTGCAAAAATGATATGGGCCGGATTTCTCCTACATCCGATACAATCAGTGAGCTTGTCTACTGTTCCCATTGGCTCATCCGTATTCGAAAATCAGGTCTGCATATTCCGCTCTCGTGTACTCCTCCATTTCACTAGGACTGATCGACTGGACACTGCAACTTGTACACATACACTGCTGTCTACAGACGTGCATATCAGGACCGACCATGTCCGTTACATATTACGCTATCTGCATTGCTTTAGTGTAGTTTCCTGTCCCCATCCCTCAGACAGCGCACTGAATGGAATACTGTAAGTAGACAACGTAAACAACGTTAGATGAATATAGTATATGTAAGAAGTACAGATAAATATACATAAATTAGGTGTACAGAGGAATAAAATTATTTCATTTCCACAGAACTATTTTTG